>NC_142796.1:46250632-46359302 GCF_049724085.1 Artemia sp. Qi Xiang Cuo
AAATCAGTAAAGAGGGAATAGGCTTGATCATAGACGTGGATTAGCATCTATTTGTAGAGAGATCAATGAGGGGAGGGTATGTTTTTCATTGACATCGTATCCTTGAAACTGATCTGACTGGGCAAGACACTACAGTAAAGTTGTATTTAGTTTCCCTAGGTTTGAACTTCCTTTTTACATCGGTGATCTTCCAATACCCTCATCCATGATGAAATTATAAATGGCTTAATTATCACCGCGCTTCAAGTTTTACGAGCAGTACCAAGGTTGAGGAGAATGGACCACGGGGATGGTTTTTTTAAATCGATGGTGAAATACCGGTGGAGCATCATGACTCGGTGAAGGATTTTGTTTTCCCGTGCATAAACAGAGCGGTGACTAGGGACTCTTTGAGTCCATACAATATTTCAAAGGTAGAGGATGGTGGTGTGCACTGGACAACTTCAAAACAAAAATTTATTGCCGACCTTCATCCGAAAGAGAATATCGTTGTACATCACGTTCTTTTGCGGTGGATGGTAGTCAACGGTTTCAACGTCACAAGGATACATAGAGCCCTCCAAGTTGACCAAAAACCTTCTTTGAAAATGTTTATTGACACTTTTGTCGGTAAATGTTCCGAAGCGAAAGCAAAGGATGAAAAAGAAATTCTTAAACTCATTTTGAACTCACCCATCGGTAAAATGTGTGAGTGTACATAATCGAACTCGTTATGACGTTGTGACTGACCCAAAAGAATGTGCTCGAATCGTTGCCGATCCAAACTTTACATCATTCACCATCATAGACTCCAACATGGTCCTCTTAAATAGAAAAAAAATAAATGTAGTTCTAAATAAAAATATTGCAGCTGGCAGCGCACTAACCGAAATATCAAAAAACTCATGTTGTCATTCTATTACGATGTGTGTAGGCACCACGGGCCGGGGGAGGGAGAAGTTCAAATATATGACGGGGATACCGATTCACTTTTACTAAAAGCTAGAACTGCGAATTTATTGGAAGATTTGGAAAAAGGCGTGCACATTAGCTCTCGAATGGACTTTACCAATTGGGACGAGTCCATTTACCCGGAGTTTGTGAAACGTCAGGCCCCAAATCAGTTATTAATGTTAAAATCAGAGGCGGGAGATGACTTGATTTCCAATGGTGTGCTTGCAGGTCCGAAGGTGTATTGTGCGCAAACACACAACGAGGTAATCAAAAAAGTCTGCAAAGGGGTGCCCAGACACTACGTGAATAAGTATTTCGACATGGATGTATACAGAAACTGTTTGAAAAATAGTATAGTTCCAAGGACGAAGGTCATGGCGATTCGCTCTTTAAAATTTAAAAACCACACAGTTCGAGTTGACAAAATAGCCATGTGTCCCGTGTCAGATAAAAACTATGTGTGTGCGGATGGTGTAAAGGTGCTATCCCATGGACATTATTTAACTTCTGACCGAGGTGTGTGTCGAGATTATAGACATCGCCTCGGTCGGGAAAAAATTAAATAGTAAATGGTTGGGTGGGGGTGGTGGTTGGATTCTTTTTTTTAATAGTTATTTTTTTCCAATTCAACAGTATTTTTTTTCACAACTCAGCAGTAGGTTATTTCCCAACTGAGCTGTTTTTTTTATAGCAAGGCAGAGTCGTATGTTTTTTTTTGTAGATAAAAAAGTGTTCAAATTGTTTTCTGGCCCCGCGCCCGGCCCGGGGGGGGGGTGGGGTACCGGCCTTCGGCCGGCCGCTGCCAGTAGCCGCCGCACCCCTTCCGGGGGGGGATCCCAAAATTTAAGACGTTGTAAATAAAAGTGATATTTTAAGTGCATTATTCATTAAATGTTGTATGTTTTTATAAATAAATAAAAAAAAGTGTATCTATTAAAGTGTTTTGTTTTTTTTCTAGTTCCCATGTAAATGGTGTATTTTTATTATAAATAAATTAAAAAAAAGTTTTTTTTTTTCCATGTTTATTTTTCTTTTTTTTTCAACGTCGTATTTTTTTTAAGTGTTGTTACTATTTTATGCATAATAAAAGAAAATATGATTCTTTATTCGTCTTATTCTTCTCATTTTTATTATTATCGAATGGAATAGTAGTAGTTGGGAAATTATTTAGTCATTAGACAGCTATAGTCTACAGTTAGTTGTCTAGGTGAACTGTTGAAGGGAACATGTATCAATTTAAAACACCATTCAGATCGTTTCTATGTGGACCATCAATGTCCGGCAAAACGACACTTAACAAAAATAATTCAAAATCGTGACAAAATGTTTTTAGAAAATCCTACTAAAATTTACTATTGCTACAGTGTTTGGCAGGAATCCTATGATAGAATAAAAACTATTGCACCAGACAAGAAATTCATACATGGACTTGACATTTTCAACAGTATTGAATCAAACTCTTGGTTGATTATTGACGATCTGGCTGAGTCCATTGAAGAATGGTCTCAGGAGATGATACAATTTTTCACAGTCCGATCTCATCATCAACGGATCTCCGTAACCCTAGTTCTACACAATCTGTTTCAGCAGAGCAAGTGTATGAGAATACTTGCTTTGAATTGCACCTACTATATCATCTACAGGGTTGTTCGTGATTCCAGTTCCCTCATAACGTTAATCAGACAGGTGTATCCGGGTGAACCAAAATTCCTACTCTCGGCCTACAATCAGGCTACCAACAAACCCTATGGATATATTCTATTGGACCTGAATCAGCACACACCCGAGGATCTGTGTGTAGTCACCGATATTTTTGACAATAAAATTACTCTATATCCGCCGGTGAACAGTAAAAAAGGTCTTTAGTTGAAATCATGACACTGAAGAAGCTACATGACCCTCGAAATTTATTCACTATCTTAGGTAATTCAAAACCGCAGCTTAAGAAGGCCATACTCAAACATGGTGTCGACAGAGAATTCATTAATCTCGTATCTGAACTTTGTTTAAATCTAACCGAAGGCATTGTTCAACTGCCAGAAGGTGTTAAGCAGCAGACAAAGCAACATCGTTCCCTTGTACGCTCCCTAGCATCAGCGGCAAGCAAAAATAAAGGAAACGATTTTAAAAGAAAACGACTTCTTCAAGCGGGTGGTAACTTCTTTACACTTTTACTGCCATTTATTGCAGGACTTGTAAACAGTTTTCTCTAGAGAGAGAGAGAATGGTCCAACCCTATAAATTGACTCCAATTGAACTCGCCCTTTCGCCAAAGGAACATTTCGAGGACAATCTCAATAAATTCATTAACAATGAGACAATTGCCGACGATAAAAAATTAATTCTGCTTCAAAATGCACTTCGTCGGGTGGACAAACACAAGCCCTATCGTGAGAGACCCCTCAAAGTAAATGTTATTGAATCCAATTAGGAAATGACTCCATCATCATCATCATCATCATCAACAACGATAATATCAAAAAAAGAAGAAGAAGATTCATCTAAAGTTCTGACAAGTGATGCAGAGCTAATGCGACATTTCTATCGCGAACAATGTAAAAGACTCGTGAAATTCCTCAATGACAGTGAACATGTTCAAATTGATGCCAGAGGGAATCAAGTTGTAATCCATGGCATTATCTATATTCTAATTGATTTATTATCGGATTTTGTCACGGATCGTAAAAGACTATTATCATTCGACGGTCACCTGCATACATTTTTAAACTCATCAAACCTTCCCAAAAGCCTTATTGCCAACAAACATATTTTAAAACGATTAAAGGAATTTAGTCAAATATCAAAAGATGTTTTTAAATCATTTTCGGAAAATACTACTACTAGTATGCCAAGTGAAAATCATTTGACAAGTTATGAGGGAGGGAGACAAGCAACGACGTCTTAATATCACTGCATCCCCCTCACCATCACCTGTTAGTATACAAATGGCAAGTGGACACTTCTCTATGTGTTTACGTTCAAAATGGTTGAAGCAATGAAGATTACTTATGAGAATAGTGGTGTAGTGGGGAGTTTCAGTTCACTCATTGCACTTGCTCAGGTCACAGGTCTAGAGAAAATCCGGGCGGTAGAGCACCCACTGAATTAATCAAGTTAATGTCCGCACAGTAATTTCGAAGCTCATGGCAATTCCTATAGAACTACTAAGACCCTTTTCCCATTCCAAATACTAAAAGTAGATATTTTGACTTTGGATGAGATTCAATGGCGTCACAGTCACCCATACAAGTACATTCTACTTGCAATCAGTGTTTTTAGTCGCAATGCATATGCCGTTTCACTGCGGTCAAATAGCGGCGAAGAAGTTGCTAAAGCTCTTGAAATCATCCTAGGACAGGATTGCTATAAGAAGATTCAAACGGATCGGGGTAGAGAATTTGTTAGTCCCCATTTACAGAAGATTCTACTGAAACATAATACAATCCTGTATCATTGTTATGCTAAAATTAAGGTAGTATTGGCCAAACGAATGATAAGAACTATTCGACTTTTAATTTTTAGAATTTGCACCTTAAAAAATACAGATGCTGTTATTCATGATTTGGATAAAATAATGTTGATTTATAATCAACGTCCACATCGATCCCTGTCCAACTCAACCCCAACAGAAGTTCATCATGATGTCAATACATTTGACACTTTTCTTAAACAGTATTCCAATGGTGCTGGTGGTAATGAGAAGAAAAAGAAGAAATTCAATGCTGGTGATACTGTTCGAATCAATCGAACTACTAATGTTTTTGAAAAGATTAATAAATTTTGGTCCACAGAACCTTTTAGAATATCCAAACTTTTGGAAACTACAATCCTAACGTATCGTTCACTTGAAATGAAAGATGATGAGATTCTTGGCGGCTTTTATTATTATGAATTACGAAGTGTTAAAATCACTGGAATCTATCAGCATGAAGAGATATTCAGGAATCGTACTCACAGTGGTAAGCGACAGTTGCTTGTTCGTTGGGCTAAGATACAACCCTCATATTGAATCTTTGATCAGTGCTGAAAAGATTGACAATGCCCAATGATTTTTATGTAACGTTTATGTCCAATGTCTCCGATCCTCTCTACAATGAATTGAATAAAACAAGTGATTTTGGACAAAACTCTCCCCCGCCATCAAACTTGATGATTGAAAGTATGAAGTGGCTCTTGTCGACGGCATTCTCAAAAATACCTATGATATCCTGAGAAAGGATCGTGTGCATAATATAATATTTTTTAAGTTGGATTCGTCACTCTTTGTTAAGTTTGAATGGGTTGAAGCATTTAAATCTAGTTAAAAGCCAGATGATACATTGAAATATACGGAATATGGCACAATGTCGGATTTGTGTCGTGCAATCAATAGAAAAATCTCATATCGGAGGAATGGTACATAATGGTATTTTAATTATTCAATGGAACATGATAGGATTTACATTACCTCACCCGTTGACACTGAACTGATTCATCTCAATGATAATCTGAGAGATGTTCTTGGCTTTAAACAGAATATGATCAATGGGAAAAACGCTAGAACTGTTAGCGGGATGGCTCAAGTTATTTTTACTTATTATCCACCTGGTCTCGCCTCGGACTCTTGCATATTTCTCTACGCGTCCTTTGTGGAAACATCAAGAGTTGGTAATTCAATTATTCCCCTTCTGCGTGTTCATGAACGAAAAACAACCAATGAACACGTTCATCACTATAATATGAAGCATCTTCAGTATATACCTGTAAATCCTTCGTATTTGTAGCTCTATCAGTTAACACTAAGAACTGAATTAGGTGATCCTATAGCAATTAAAAAAGATTTGGCCGTGATTACATGTCATTTTCGACCCATTCGACAAAAAAAACAACAGCAACAACAAAATGGCTAATAGAAAAAATATATTTGTATGCCCTGATATTGATTGCTTTGTTACTACTGTCCAACCACGACAATTGGGTCATGGGATGGACTATTATAAAGGCCGTTCGTCAATGTCGGGCTACGGTCTTGGCAGTTGGTTTGCGAAGCTGTTTCGCTCTGCAGTACTGCTGGCTAAACAATATTTTGCGCCGGTTGCTGCAGATTTTGCATCCTCTGAGCTACACGATTATGGGGATGGTAAAAATTTGAAAAAAAGTGTTTAAAAAAATCTCTGTTCCAGCGCAGGTTCCCTTGGCGAGCAATCGAAACCAAGTGTAAAGAGTTTTAAAAGGAAGAGAACGATATCTTCACTCATCAGTCTCTACTTAGGTTAGAAGTGAAATACATCATCATCATCATCACTCTTGTCAAGAAAAAGAAACCAAGAAGAAAAATTGTTCGATCGAAAAGGGATTTATTTTCCTAGATGGCATATCTACCCCACAGGGAATCTCATCCCACTGTCACCACATCTCTAAATCTTTTCAATGCAGAAAGTGTGGATGTCAGTGTAAAACATGGGTACTATGAATAATTCTATCCACAGCAACCCCTCTCTGAAAACATACATAGATTTATCGTCCACATTTATTGATTTAAAAGTTGTGGTGAGGAAAACGTCTGACAATTCACCTCCCTCCAACGTCGATGGACTATCCTATGAGAATGGTATACTACACAATTTGTTCAAACATATGTGTCTACATAAATGGAACATTGGTGAGCACCAGCAACAATCTATCAAACTATGCTAGTTACATACAATTTATGTTGATGACTCCAATGACATATACGAAATTGAGAGGTCTGCCAATGGGCTATAACTATAGAGCAAATGTTGATACTGGCGGTGAACTCACTTGGGCAGTGAACAAGGATCACCATTTAGTTGGTAGACTCAATCATGATATATTCAATATATCCCAATGGATGCCTCCCAATGTTAAAATTGATATAAAGTTACAACTTGCACCGTCCAATTTCATATTGAGAAAAACATTTGATGCAGCACCCGATGCTAACGTCAATCTCACTTCGGCAATACTTCATGTGCGAAAACAACAGGTTATGAGTTCTGTTGTTTTGGCAATTGAAAAACTAAGAGCCTCTGGAAATAGTATCAAACTGCTCGTTCCTCACACGATCGCCATTCAACGTCATATTGCCACTGGATCAAGTACCTACACCGATTCTTCATTTATCAATGGTGAAATTACATAGAAACTCCACTTGGCTTTTGTAAAAAGTGCCATTGCCATTGGATCATGGACAACTTCTCCACATGACATTGAATTATTTGGAATTTCCTCACTTGTCAGTAAAGTAAACGGAATTCCTCTCTACAATTTATCCTTTGATAAATCCTATAGGACCCTATATGAGTTCACAATGCAATCCCTATATCAAGATTCTCAACTATATGAAAATGGTATTACCGATTCAATGTTTGCAAAAAGTCATGGTATCATTGTTTTGGACTTGCCTGGTACTCAAGATATGAGTATTGTCCGAACGGGTACTGTACGTTTAGAGTGTACCTTTGACAAAACATTGACAGAGAGTGTAACATTAATCTCACTCAATCAATTTGAAACCTACTGGGAAATTACCCCCGATGGTAGTGTTCTTTTAGACCTGACACCATGAACACCACTCAAATAACCAATGTGTTTAACCTGGATCTTCTTATGTCAAAATACAAATCCTATTGTATACCCTCAGATTTCCTTCAATATATTCATACTGTTAGCAACACCATTATCATTGTTAATAGTAGTCCGTCGACTGTGCAGATGGGTCATTGGCTATGCCTCTAACAAACAGCTAAGAATGTAGAACTTTTTGATCTTCTTCATCGACCATATGCATTATAAACACCACACATAAAAGATCACCTTGAGGGAAGTGAGAAAACAATTATTAAAAATCGGATGTGAGTACAGGATCTATCGACCAAAAACTGTGGTTTTCATGCATTACTTTATTTCATTTTTCGATGTCGTGATTATACTTTCAGTGAATTTCTCAACATTTATGTACACAGTCCACGTTTGAATGACTTTCTAGCAGAAAATACCCTCTCAGACCTGTACAGTATTGATTTCAGTGCCCTAAGAATAAAGTGTTTTAAAAATGTGTGTGAATTTGTTTATTAATAAAATATGTGTGCATTATAAAAAAGTCTATTGTCTTCATTTGTTTAGATTTCTTCTTCTTCATAGTCATTTAGATTGTCATCATCCTCATCATCATCATAGACATCGTCGTCGACAACGATTAGTGGTGGGAGATCATTTGGATTCAACTTGTACTGATCCTGGCGTGCAAAGTCCGGATCACATTTTTCACAATATATTGTAACTTCATTTTTATTAAATCTTCTTGTGAAGTCAATGATACTATTACGATTCATATTGAAAAATTCATCTGTTTCTATCTGATTATTTGAAGTAATGTCGCACACAATATTCTCATATGAAGAATCACTTTCTGTCAGGGCCAAATAAAAATCGCTAGGTTTATAATCATTACTTGCATTGTCCTCACAACGATGACGCAGGAACCATACTCTCTGCATGTTTTTACAATTGAAATGTGCTCCAAATTCTTCTTCCCAATACAATTTAAACCCGCGACGATACAAATCCCTTAGAAATAAACTGAAGTCACGTTTAGGGTTTTTTCCAATCATACCAGGGTAAGTATCTTCCCACTGGTCATACTTATCAAAATGACAATTGGAGCATAGATATCCATTAGGATGAGAGTCACAAGTGTCTTCAAAACATGTATTACAGTCCTTAATTTGTACAGCATATCCTTTATGCAATTTACACGGATTGCATAGTCTACACTTTTCATTATAGTCATCAACTGTAATACAGTTCTTATATGAAGTCCAGCTGACCAACGTATATAAACAGAGTGAACATATATCATACATTTTTTAGATGGTTTCCCTGTTACTGCCAAAAAGAAACTGAATTAAAATCAATAAAAAAAATAACAATGTCTTCTAGGAGGAGGAGGAGTAATCGAGCATCTTCACAAAAACTCATTTCCTACTGTTTTAAAGAATAAATTTCTAGGTAGTGGTTAAAAGCAGAATCACAATGTCATTTTGCTTAGTTTCAATTAATACATCAATAAATTGAGCAAATGCATTTGATTCACAATGCATGAGCTTCATACAATAATCCAAGGATGGAGAATCAGATCCCATTATACAGTTACGCATTTCTAGAGAAAATATTCTCCGTTGAAGAGATAATTCCAAAAAGTCATCATCTAACACTAAACACTTTTACAATTTGACTAGATTCCGTAAGATATTCTGTTTATCAAATCGAATCATTCTTGATACTCCCACTACCAACTATAGACTAAAATAACAATTGCAAGTTTCTATTTTGTGCACAATCTCGATACCTCTTGGACACCACCAATACTACCACCATAGAAAGAGAGCGAGTGGTGTAAACGATGATCTAGAGTGTCTAATCAAAAAAAAACATTATAATAAAAAAAAATGTTATTGACAGAAATGTAATAAAAGAATTTATTTTCACTCTCTTTGCGTTATATGAGTCAATCCATTTTCCTCAATGTGCTTCATAATAGCATACAATCCATGCTTTAGTCGTGATAAATACATTATGTTCACTTTTGCAGCAAAGCATAATTGTTCATCTGACTTAAATTTACTCAATGATATAACGTGTCTGCCAAACATCGCATCCCACTCAAATGTTAGTCGAGAATCCTTTCCAATTTCAACTGCTACATTGGGGGCTCTTGTCTTCACAACATCACTGTCGGCTCCTTCGAGGTGTAATAGTGTGAAACTACTCATTCTCACAATATTTGAACGTTTATTTCTCCAATTTGAAGTAATGTAAACTATTCAAATTCAACTTATTGACTGAGATACTAACTCGGTATCGGACTTTTTATATCCACGCTCACTAGCATGAAAACATCACGCACTTTGAACACAGATCAACACGAATTTTCACGGTGGTTGAATTCCGGTCATTACACTGTCTGCTTGTATTGGCGGGACTGTCTCGTTGTAAGCATTGTAGATATATGGTGGGACTGTCTCGTTGTAAGCATTGTAGATATATGGGGAGACACCCTCGTTGTAAGCATTGTATACATACTACTGACGTCATACCCGAGTGACTCCTCTGCCCTCTTCCCTCTGGCTTGCTCTTTACTGTTCCCATTAATAAAAGCCACAACTTTTTGCCTGTGAATGGTACATTGATCATATTGGTTGCCGTCTTAGGACCAACCTAGTAAAGAACGAACCATAGTCCATGATAACAGAGAATTTAAAGCTATTTTGAAAAAAGTACTTTATACAGTGACACATTATTTACATGAAGAAGAGCCCTTGAGAAGAGCTGTTATGATGCCGTCGAAGAATTTTCGACATACGAGAAATATTCATAATAAACTTGATGAGAAGACGAAAAAATTGGAAAAGTACCAAAAACATTAATATCAAATAAATTTACTCCTTTGAGCCATCTTAAGTCTATCAATGCCTAACAACTTTAATTTTAATAAAGATTTAAGTTGGTATAGTTCGAAGTTTGCGAAATTTTTAGTATAGCGTCATATTCTGTCCACATTGCCGCACTGAATTATGAGACTAAATCAGCTAAACTTATTGGTTAAATTACATTTTATCAAAGGAAAGCTAAACATTAATATCAAATAAATCTACCCCTTTGAGCCATCCATAGCTATCAATCACTGCCTAATAACTCTGATTTTAATAAGAAAAAAAAAATGCTAGTTATCTTAAATTTCCAAAATTTTTAGTGCAGCGTTATGTTTGTGTCAATGTTGCCACGCTGAATTATGATACTACATAAGCTAAACTTATTGGTTGAATTTGGCAAGGCTTTTCATCTCTCTCTCTCTCTCTCTCTCTCTCTCTCTCTCTCTCTCTCTCTCTCTCTCTCTCTCTCTCTCTCTCTCTCTCTCTCTCTCTCTCTCTCTCTCTCTCTCTCTCTCTCTCTCTCTCTCTCTCTCTCTCTCTCTCTCTCTCTCTCTCTCTCTCTCTCTCTCTCTCTCTCTCTCTCTCTCTCTCTCTCTCTCTCTCTCTCTCTCTCTCTCTCTCTCTCTCTCTCTCTCTCTCTCTCTCTCTCTCTCTCTCTCTCTCTCTCTCTCTCCTCTCTAAAAAAAAAATAAAAAAATAAAATAAAAATCTATTGATCCCTAATTATACCTTCAATTGATACACCTTTAAAGGAAAGGTGCATCTTCAAAGGAAGTTTACATTTTCCTTAAGTAATTGCTGTCACATGTTTCTAGCTTATTTGTTGCTGATTTCTTACTCCTGTCTGCTACCACGGGTTTTACAAATGCCTAAGCGGGTAAATGCATATGGTTTTTCTTTTCACTGTCCTTGGAAATTTTCAGAAATTTCTCTCCCCCCCCATACTTTTGATTAAGGGTCGTCGTGATTTCAAACTATTTGACACCGACCTTAAAACTCAAAACGTCCTCAGAGGGATGAAGGTCGTAAGTGCCAAGCAGAATGAGTAAAAGAGGAGGCAACAGTAAACCCAAAATTTTTTCTGTTGTTCTGCTTTTTACCATGTCAAAGAACTCTTAAGAGGCATTCGAAATACAGAAAATATTTTGAAATGTAACAGAGAAGGGTCTCATTAAACTATCCTCAAAATTTGAACAGTATGGAATGGATGAAGACCTGAGCTGCCAAAGGTCCATTTGCAATGAACAGAAAATTTAATGAAAAATTTTAATTGGCTCAAGTTTTTCTTTTGGCTAATTCTAATTGGCTAGTTGAATTGTGAAATCCAATTGTGAATGGGTCTTTAGTAGGTTAAAAGAGGCATCACGTTGCCCTAAAGAACCTTGAGAATTTTTTATCTTCAGTAGCATTAAAATTTCTTAAATACTGAAAATATCTCTATTGTAAAAGAAAATTGTTTGGATTTTTTTTCTCTCGAAATGATGGATATAGTAAAGTTTTTTTTTTTTGTTTTCTAAATGTGTAATTTTAGTATTACACTTGAATATTAGACGGAAGGACTGACATAAATAATTACACATGAAGGTTAATTTTTTCAAAGTAAAGGTGTTTGTTTTACATTGTATCGCGGCCACTTGCGCAGTAGCCAGCTTTTACTTAACACCTCTTGCATTTGACCTCTATTATAATTTGGTAAGCTTTAGACCTCGCCAAACTGAGTTAAGTCTTACACCAAGCAAGCTATTCATTCTGCCATATTTAGCTTTGCTCGCTACCGAAAGTGTTGTATTAGCTATTGCTATTTTGCTTACCCCCTACACCAACAGTGACTTGCGATCAACCAAAAGGACATTTTTCTGCCAAATATTCTTGACAGCTTCGATATTTATCCTTTGTATTGCCTCAATTATTCTTATATGTCTCAAGAAGCTAAGTATTATGTGGACGGCAATATTTATTATGATCATAATAACAAACGTGTCTTTGTTGTTGATTACATTCTTCTGCAGAATATTCAGTAAAGAATGTTCTGAATATTCTGAGGCTATAAAGCCTGGTCTTCTCACTCACAATAACCAGTCACCAAACGAGTCTCAGGAGAACTTGGGTCAATCCAAAAAACGTCTTAGTTGCACTGAAAAAATCATTCAGTGGTTTGAAAATTTCTTTGTTGGCGATCTTAATACAAGTTCTTGGTATTCTTGGGACTTCATAATCTTATGTACTAACTTCATATTTACTGTGTACCAATCATATCTATTGATCGATACCTTAGAAAGTTTTATGTTGCCTAGTGACGATGATGATGAATGGATGAATTATAATGATGGAGCTATGAAGATTGCAGGATTATCGGTGTTCAACATTGGGATTGTTTTTTTAATTTTCTATTCTTTGGAGAGCTTATGCTATACTTGCCATAAGGCAGCTGAATATATTGGTAGCTCTCGACCGCAAAATACTACTTCATTTTGTTCGAGGGGATTCTGGAGCTTCTTCGACTGGCTTACACAGAGCGGATATAAAAATCCATCTTCCATAACAGTGATGCCACGTCCCTTAGGGATTAAAGCTTCTGTTTTGGTTCTCGGACTAATATCCCCCGTCTTAGCACAAATGATAGATCATGGATTCATGCTCGTAACAATGAAACTTAGATCCAATAGGAGAGACGAAAGAAAACCAACAGAATTAGAAGAAACTGAATTCGCCAGGAATGACACAGAGTTTAATAGACTACAGAACAACTTAGTTTTTTTGGGTATAATTCTTGGTGTGATTGATCTCACAGTTTTATTTAGCGCTGATAAACTAAGTCAGAGAGGTTATGCTGAATCTCTGAGCGAAAAAAAAATTAAGAATGGCAAACTAATGTTGGCTGATAAAGAAAAGTGGGTGAATGATATTATAGATTCTGCGAACAGCGAAAAGATCACAGAATTATTCGAGTTTATAGTTCTCACATTTATTGCCATTTTCAATTCTCCTCTAACAGCAAATGGTTATGGTTTGGCAATGCGAGCATGGTTAGGAATTAAAGATCCAATTACAGATCCGAATATTAAAATTTTCTTTTGGAAGTTTCTAGAGCAATTCTTTGTTCATAATTGTAAAATTTTTTCTATTTGTTTTGTTGTATATACATTACTCCCAAAAGAATATAAATCAGATTTAATAACGGAACATAAGCCAGAGGCTATAATTGTAATCCTTATTTATTTCATTGCTGTTCACCTAATAAATGGTATACATTTAGACAGGACTTGGGCTGATTTGTGGGAGCAATTCAAGGTGATTTCTGGGAGAAACGAACTGAAAAAAACAGACCAAAAACATGAGCCTAAACCGGAAAAAACTGGACTAAACCGCGGTTTTAATACAAGTGACCGTTTGAAAAACTTATGTTACCCTGCCCGTCTCACTCTTTATGTTCCAATAGCTTTAATCAATGCCATATACAGAGGCATATTTTTTGAGCCATTTTACAACTCTCCAGCCACAATTATCTTTTACCATTCTAGTATGCTTTCTGTTGTTGTGGTAGCCATAAGTACTGGAATGAGTTTTGTTCCTCCATTAGTCCACCCGAATTCTAATATATTTTTCGGCTTATTTCTGTCTGGGTCTATCATAGGCATTATAGTAGCAATAGTTTATTTTTTTATATCGCCGATCATACATAACGATGTGAACTTTAGTCCCAATGAACAGAAGAGAAAGGCAGATGACTACTGGGAGGGTATAAATGGACGGCTCTAAATGATTTTGTTTATTGAATAATTAAGGATATTTGAGGAGCATCGTGTGGAAAAGCCAAAGGATAAAACTGAGGCTCCTTTAAGGAGAGCAAAATTATATCTTTAAAGAGATAGAAATCGCTGTCAAGAGAAAGAAATCCATGTCAAAAGAAAAGATGCTTGTAAAAAGCTAAAAGATGAAATTTAGGCTCCTTTAAAGAGAGGGAAATCGAAGACAAGAGAAAAGATGCTTGTAAAAAGCTAAGGGATGAAATTTAGGCTCCTTTAAAGAGAGGGAAATCGATGTCAAGAGAAAAGAAGCTTGCAAAATCTAAGGGATGAAATTTAGGTTCCTTTAAAGAGAGGGAAATCAATGTCAAGAGAAAATATACTTTTAAAAAGCTAAGAGATGAAATTTAGGCTCCTTTAAAGAGAGGGAAATCGATGCCAAGAGAAAAGATGCTTGTAAAAGCTAAGGGATGAAACTCAGGCTTTAAACAGAGGAAAATCGATGTCAAGAGAAAAGATGCTTGTAAAAAGCTCAGAGATGAAATTTAGGCTCCTTTAAAGAGAGGGAAATCTAAGTCAAGAGAAAAGATGCTTGTAAAAAGCTAAGAGATGAAATTTAGGCTCCTTTAAAGAGAGGGAAATCGATGTCAAGAGAAAAAATGCTTACAAAAAGCTAAGAGATGAAATTTAGGCTCCTTTAGAGAGAAGGAAATCGATGTCAAAAGAAAAGATGCTTGTAAAAAGTTAAAACATGAAATTTAGGCTCCTTTAAAGAGAGGAAAATCGAAGTCAAGAGAAAAGATGCTTGTAAAAAGCTAAGGGATGAAATTTAGGCTCCTTTAAAGAGAGGGAAATTGATGTCAAGAGAAAACATGCTTGTAAAAGCTAAGGGATGAAATTTAGGTTCTTTTAAAGAGAGGGAAATCGATGTCAAGAGAAAAAATACTTGTAAAAAGCTAAGAGATGAAATTTAGGCTCCTTTAAAGAGAGAAAAATCGATGTCAAGAGAAAAGATGCTTTTAAAAAGATAAGGGGTGAAAATTAGACTCCTTTAAAAAGAAAGAAATCAATGTCAAGAATATAAATGCTTGTAAAAATCTAAGGGATGAAATTAAGGCTCCTTTAAAGAGAAAGTAAATCAATGTAAAGGTAAAATATGTTTTTTAAAAAGTAAGAGATGAAATTGAGGTTCCTTTAAAGAGAGGGAAATCAATGTCAAGAGAAAAGATGCTTGTAAAGCTATGGGATGAACTTTAGGGTCCTTTAAACAGATGAAAATCGATGTCAAGAGAAAAGATTCTTGTAAAAAGCTAAGAGATGAAATTTAGGCTCCTTTAAAGAGAGGGAAATCGATGTCAAGAGAAAAGATGCTTGTAAAGCTAAGGGATGGAATTGAGGTTCCTTTAAAGAGAGGGAAATCGATGTCAAGAGAAAAGATGCTTGTAAAGCTAAGGGATGAACTTTAGGGTCCTTTATACAGAGGAAAATCGATGACGAAAGAACAGATGCTTCTAAAAAGCTAAAGGATAAAATTGAGGCTCTTTTAAAGAGAAAGAAATCGATTTCAAGAGAGAAAATGCTTTTAAAAAGCTAAGGGATGAAATTGAGGTTCCTTTAAAGAGGACCTCAGACATTTGAAGAGATCAGATATTTGAAGAGACAAAATTAGCAATTGTAACAGAAAAGGGGGAAAAACCCAAAACGAAGGAAAGTAGGCACAGCAAGTTTGATTAACTGCCTGTTTGATAACATGCTTGCAACTTCAATAAGTGAGGAAGAAGATTCAGCAGATAATATTGATCAGCAACTAGAAAGGTAAATGAGTGAGGCTGTCATTGACAGGAAAAAAGCTGTCTGTTAGTGTGGTGGCGAAATAAGAGTGATTTCAAGAGACTGTCGCAACTTCCTCGGAAGTATCTCTCCTGTCCGACCTCTTCTGTCCCAAGCGAAAGAGTTTCCACCACAGTTGGAAACATTTATGATGACAAACCAAAGTCTCTGAAAGGAGAAAATACAGAAAAGTTGTGCTTACTGCATCACCACTTGCCCCAGTTGGATTGGATTTATTAAGCACTGTCCAGACTAGAACTTTATTTGGTTGAATTGTTTCTTCTAAATCTTTACTGAATAAGTCTTTTTTGTATGATTTGAAATCCACGTTGAATTATCTAGGCTGTTCTTTGGTGGGTAACAGATTAGGGAGAAACATATGAGTATAAATATGGGCAAAGAATGCGGGGTTTCAACTTAATGTTTTTTTCCGGAGAAGAATTTATCGGCAATTTATATTGGTATCGTATCGATAAGATACTAATATATCGGTGTCGGGCCCAAAAAATCTGTATGGGTCAGGGCGTAACTGAGACCTGTCGTCTCATACTGTTTATGTCTGTTTTATAGTTAATTTGACAACATTCTTGTTTTGGTCATAATGCTCTTGTTTTTAAGCTACTTGTTAATCTTGACTTTCATTTCTTTCTTTCTCTATAAGTTTCCTGCTTCGATCTTTTGGTCATAATGCTCTTATTTTTAAGCTACTTGTTAATCATGAGTTTCATTTCTTTCTTTCTCTATAAGTTTCCTCGTTCGATCTTTTGGTCATAATGCTCTTATTTTTAAGCTACTTGTTAATCTTGACTTTCATTTCTTTCTTTCTCTATAAGTTTCTTCCTTCGATCTCCACTCCATCGGTTGTCTACTTCCTTGTTGATCAAGAGAAAGTTTCTTCTTCCTCCGATTATTTAACATCCCTAATTATCAAAGAAAGGGCAAAACTAATAAACCTACGTTATATGTAATTGCGATTTTAAGAAACAAATTTACCATTGTTATTTAAAAGTTCAATACTATTAAAACGATGTGCTATCTAAGGATTTTCAATTGATATGAACTTAAACGTCTTTGGGGGAGAATGGTAGTTATTACGCCACAAAGTTGCAGAGCAAACCACTTTTCTATGGCACCGTTGGTGAGTTATGACAGTCGCATGATGCCATGACGTCATATTGGTATTTGAACGTAATAAATAGAAAAAAAAAATAGTTTTGTTTAAAAATTATATCTTGCTGGAAACCCAATCACTTTTGGTCGATAACCCCTGGGGAAAACGAATGAACTCGTGTTCGTGATCTTTCTTCTGGCAAAGCAAAATAAAAAAAATCCACATTTTGCAGATAAGAGCTTAAAACCCGATGAGCTTGAATTTCTGATATGCTGAAACTGACGATGTGATTTCCATTCAGAGAGCTTGACGTTTAGGGAGTCTTCCCCCCTTCTTCAAAAATCAGGCAAGATTTCTCATATTCGTAGTTTTAATGGGTAACATAAAACCTGATAAATTTCATATATTTGGAAAAAGCATAAACAGTTTATTCTTTTAATGTAACTAGCCTACTGTTATCAAAATTTCGTTTTTTAGAGTTTCAGTTACTATTGTGCTGAATCGCTCTTTTATTCCGAGGTGATTGTTGTCTTTTAAATTTTTTCAACGAAAATACAAGATAAGAAATTTTTTAAATAAAGAAATAAAACAAGATATCTTTCAGGGCCCAGGGGGCAATATATAGTTTAAATATAATATGTAAAGTTTATATGTAAACAGGTTTTAATAATAAAAAATTATAATTATTATTTAAAATTTGAATGCTATTATATCAATGTGGTATCTTAAAAATTTGAATCGATATGAACCAGGTCCTATTTAAGGAAAATCGTAATTTGGCGCCAAAAATGACAGAACATACCACTTTTCGTTGGCACAGTTGGTGAGTCATGTCATGGTGTTGCTTGACGTCATACTGGTAATTGAATGTAATAGATACCAGAAAATGCAGGTTTTTTTTTAATTGAATCGTGCTCCAACGAAATCACTTTTAGTCACTGAATAAGAAAATTTCAAATTTTAATTTTCGTTCGAATGACCCTTCTCCCGATCTTAAAGAACCATTGGATCGATACAATCACCCCTGGGAAAAAAACAAAAAAAAAAACATAAGTGATTTTCATTTTGGTAAAAAATACGAAATTCCACATTTTTGCAGGTAAGAGCTTAAAACTTTAACAGTAAGGTTTTATGATATGGTGAAACTGATGATGTGACTTCCATTAAGATCACTTGACTTTTTCTTGTAACAGTTCACGCGAGTCCACCCACAGTTCACAGTCCGCAACAGTTCGGAACAGTAACAGTAGCACTCCCAACACAACTGGTACCAAAAAGCTGAAAAGGCACAGGAGTACAACAGCAAGCCAACAGCAACAGCAAAGGACAGTAGCAAACCCAGCGTAGTCACATAATGAAGCCAATTTGCATTATCCCTATCCAGTTTAACGATCAAACTTAGAAGTGGATCGTTACTGAATTATGTAACACTTCAATTAAAGAAGAATTTTAGCGACTGGGGAAAAGCTAGTATTTTTTTTTTTATAAATGACGGCATGCAAAATTACCGATTTGGGATGAATCCAAACAGCTAAAGCAAAAAGCATGAAAAAATGTCTCAGGTAATTGATACACGAAAATGAAGCGCAGCGAGACCTGTGGTAAGCGACGTGCGATAACAAGCATCACAACCAATCCCAAATGAAAATAATGAACAAAGAAACCTGCAGTTACAAGAAAAGAGAGATTGATGATCACATCGAGTGGTAAACATAATATAGGGTTAGAAGAGAAGCAACAGTAAGAATCACAACAAATCCCAGGAGAATGTAAATTCTACAAAATGGATGATTCTTTGATGCATTAACAGGAAGAATGAATTGAATTCAATCCAGAATTTCTTAATTCAATTGAAATCGGTGATTTGATCACCTCATGACTAAAAACTAAAGAATAACATTATGATTATGCTAATGCACAATGTACCATGGAATCATGATTGGTTGGTATTGAGCTATATACTAACGTAATTAAATAAAAAATATAGCCACTGGGAAAAAGCTGAAAATTTTGTTTTTGGTATCATGCAAAATTTTGGTCATGCAAAATTACACATGATTTTGAATGAATCCGGACAGCTAAAGCAAAAGGCATTGGAAAATGTCTGAGGTAATGATGCACAAAAATGAAGCACAACAAGATGAAGGCTAGAAGATATACGGCAACAAACATCACAACGAATCACAATGAGGTGAAACTCTACCATAACCAATGGAATCAAACTTGAATGTCATCTATTCTTCAATCCAGTCCAGGGCTCAGGCGCGCGAACATGGAATGAAATACAAGAATGTTCAGGTAAATGAAGAATGAAAAGGATATTTTTTTTTATAACGACAGCAAAGTGAGCAAATAATCTACCTGATAAAGTCACATTGTTTTTTTGTTGGACATTTTGCTTGTGCGATTAAGAATCCAGCTTATGCGTGCATACCTTATTTAGGCCATAGATTTTAACCCCCCCTCCCAAAAAAAAAAAAAAACAGGGTTTAGGTTTTATCTAAGTGAAACCCCCTAACCAAAGTGCAACCAATTTTCTTCTTGATGGTACCCTTCGCCTTCGTGAAACCGGAGCTAACCAGCAGCATGTCCATCGAGAACAGAACGAAAATGACGTTGAAATAGAATGAATAGCATTCAACGTCAGGCCCATCAGCGTCATTCACCGTCCACGTCAAGAGCAGCATTTAAGTCAAGAGTTGAAAATAGACTAATTACAATTGGCAATACCTGCATTATTGCCAAGTATCATTTATCGATACTAGCAAAGACTATGGCCAATTTTGTACCAGTTAAGCTGCCAAGATCATGTTTCTCTGATGTAAGGCCTTTCTTTCCTGAATTTTGTTTTGCCTTCAGGCCTTAGCCCTCAAAGTAGGAGTACAAAAAGTATCAAAATAACAGCAAAATTAAGTGGCAAAATATCGAGATTTCAAAAAGTGTCGATCACTTCGATAACACCAGCAATGCCAAATCAACTAACATTAGACAATATTTCCTATAAATACTTTTACCCATGGTATAGTATGCTCTTTAGTCTTTGAGCCCCGATAAATGACATCCCCCACCCCCGCACAATACTTAGGGCAAGGGCTGTCAGTTATGCATTTCGCTCGTTATACCGCTTGGAAAATCTTGAGACAAACTGAAAGGTGCTTTTTGGTTCTTTTAAAGACGTTTTTAAACTTTCGACAACATTTTAAACTTTTATTCTTACGAAATGTCATACTTTAAGAGATAAATA
Source organism: Artemia sp. Qi Xiang Cuo (assembly GCF_049724085.1). Lineage (NCBI taxonomy): Eukaryota > Metazoa > Arthropoda > Branchiopoda > Anostraca > Artemiidae > Artemia > Artemia sp. Qi Xiang Cuo. Next base: position 46,270,931 of record NC_142796.1, read on the forward strand.
TCATTTTCAGCCTTTTGGTTTAGATCGAATTGTAGCATATGTTCTTATTAGCTTAATATTTGACAGAGTCCCTACATGGGGCCCAGTACATTAAACTAATCTTTGAAAAGCCAACCACGACTGCGACAACTTGCGAACGTGAATACAACTGCGATTACTGCTTACTGATCTTTTAGCTAATCTTTAACTGATCTTTTAGCAAATATTTTGATATTATGACTAAAAATTAACTTTTGACTAGAATTGTCATTCATAGCCCTATCTCGTCAACCTTCAGTCTTTTAGCTAAGATCAAATAAATTGTCAAATAAATATAAATTGGCCAATAATAACTACAAATAATTATGCCCAAGAGTATGGTTAACTTATAAGAGTTAAAACTGGGATTACTGTCGACAAAAACTATCAACGTCATCTACCGTTTGGCGATACTAGGAATTTTTCCAGAGTAGTAATAATAATCCATTTAATTAGTGTAATCGGTAAAATTGGGGTAGTAATAAGCGTCTGATCTGAGTTCCGGACGGAAAAATAATTACAGAGCTTGAAAAACTCCAAAGCGTCGCCCAACGCTAGACGGAACTGATAGTTGTCTTTTTTTTTGTCGACACTAGCGCAAGTTCACACTCTTATAGGTTACCCATACTCTTTGGACTATGGCTATAAATTGACCTATAAATGACTATGACAACCAACTGACTATAAATTAGCAAAAAAACTAGTAATATTAACAACCTTATTTCCTGATTCAAAAACCAATTTACGCGTCAGAACAAACAAATTTAATGCAGAATCCTTTATATAGTAAAATAGCTCAGTGAAACAGAAGACAAACAGAAAGAGTTAAAACAAGTTCACTCACTAACTCTCAATAAGTTCATATTCTTCCTCAGATGAAGGCGAACTACTAACCTTTTCCTCGTCTCCTAGAAATAGAGGAAAAGAGGTAATAAAAGAGAGGAAAATAAATATAAAGAGAAAATAAAAAAGGAAACAAATAAACAAAAAGAAAATAATAAAAAAATAAACAAAATCAGAAAACACACGTCAAATAGAGAGCAAATGACACGAATATAAGATACAAAGATACAAATACATTGGAAATATTAAAAAGAATAGATACAAATTAATAGACTGAAGAAAACAATAGCTAGGTATTGGGACAAAATAGAGGCTGAACAAAAAAGAGCTTACCCACAAAATAACATTAGCAATTTAATTCTTATACCAAAGAGTATTGGCAACTTATAAGAGTGGAAACTGGCGCTGGTGTCGACAAAAAGACATCAACGCCACCTAGTGGTCGGCACCATTTGGCAATTTTTTCAAGCTCTGTAAACGTTTTTCTGTCAGGAACTGAGATCGGACACTTATTACTACACTAATTTTAACAATTACATAACTTAAATTAATTCTTCTTATTATTACACTGAAAAAATACCAAGTGTCGCCAAACGCTAGATTGTATTTAGGGTTTTTGTCGACACTACCGCCAGTTCCTACTCTTGTAAGTTACACATTCTACAACAAAAGACGAATATAAAAAACTAGACCAAAAGGAGATGACAGAAGCCTGAAAACAAGTAAGGGGAACCAACAAATTATCCAGAAAACGAAAACAAGACAATTACAACTGAAGGAAACAGAAAGAAAAATATTAAAAAATGAAAAATAAAATCAACCGGTTAACTGCCATAGAACAATGGATGAACACGAAAAAGAGAGGAAAAAGAGAGGAAATTAGACAAGAAAAGAAAATGAGAAACCTAACCACCACAGAACAAAGGATAAACACACGTAAATTGCAGATATACTGACAGATAAGTGCTGAAAAAGAAGAAATGAAAATCACAAACTACTTTAAACAAAGATGAACATCTATATCCTATGTCTACGATAGCCACCTCTATAGCGTCTATATCGATCAAAAGTTTCCTAGAATAAAACAATATTTTTAAACAAGCATAAACTAAAAAGATAGAAAAGTGTTGTTTTTCCCTTTAAACAGGAAAAAATTGACATCAGTGGAAAAAAACCCTCAATTAATTTCAATTAACTTAAGTACCCTCTCTAAAGCTGAAGTACGGTAAAGTTATTAGGGCTAAACCGCTTAAAACTAATAACTGAATAATACTTGGGGATTGGAGTAGTATTACAAACTGGTTTTCTTAATATTTCTGAGTTTATTTGCTGTTTTAAATTTTTTGTGGGTATACAAAAGGATTGATGATTATAACAAAGAAATTAAAAAAAAATAATTATTGTAAAATAAACATGCAAAACTTAAGCATGAGTAGAGTTGACATCCCCCGTGCCTTCTGAAGACCAGAACATAATTTGCACTTCACTGAAAACAGAAGACATTTAAAAGTTTTCACTTTTTGACTTAAATGAATAAAAAATGATTAAAACTTAAAGGAACAAATATCAGTATATATTAAACTGACAATCCACGGTCATTTTTTTTCAGTAAAGTGACAATTATGCTCTGGTCTTAAGAAGGCATGGGGGTTATCAACCCTACTCATGTTAATTTTGCTCGTTTTGAATTTTACTCCCTTATGTATCGTAATTTCTGGCCGTTTTGGGTTGTATTTATTTATTGATCCAGTCGTTCTCGATATATTGCTGAAGTGTCTTATTGGCAACCATTCACACAGTGCCTTTTGTTTAGTTTTAAAGAACATTTGTTTTTAAAGCATAATGGGCCAATTGCATAATTGTGGGAGGTTGACATGCCCAACATCCCTAGAAATATAGTTACTGGACTGTTCTACTATGCTGAACAAACTGGCTATCTCAAAATATTGACTGGATGTGTTTGGAAAAGGAATGGGTTTCGGAGGAGGGCTGCTTGCCCTCCAATCTCTCTTGACTCTTAAAAAGGACACGAGAGCTTTTAATTTCCAATCGAATTAGCCCTTTAAAAGTTTCAATGATATTTCTAGCCATTATAGAGCGGCGCTGTCTATGATATTGCTTATATGCCCTTTCGAAAACCTGCATGCATACAGTTTTTCGTTTAAAACTCCCTCTGAAGTTTCGAAAAAGGTTTTACCTTAATACCCTAAGTGTCAGTAGTTACAGTAACTGTAGTGGTAGCATTAGTAGTACACACGTAGTGCCTTCTGGCTAGTTCAAAATCCACCACAACTTACCCTAAAAGGTCTAAAATAACAATGTAAGCCGTTCTTCGGATACTGGTTTATCACCTTTTTGAAAATCTACATGCTCATAGTTCGTTTTAATTTAATTCAACATCCGCCTAAATATTCCTTGAAGGCTTCACCTTAATACTCTTATCTTGCGTAGTAGCAATAGTTGTAGCATCATTAGTAGCAGTATGTGCATAACACTTTTGGTTTCTTAAACAACCTTTAACAATGGCTGAAATTTCAACTTAATACCATCAATTGTTCCTGAAGCATTTCTGATACGTCCGCATGACAACCTCTAGAGGCTATCTGGGCATAGTGTGTATCGATTTAGTTCCGTACAGTTTCAATATTTCCCAAAATTTACGCCTGAATACCGCTAGTTTTAGTAGCAGTAGTAGTAGTACCAGCAGTAACAGCAGTAGCAGTAGAAGTAATAGAAGTAGCCTTAGCTTTAGTGGCAGTAGTAGAGGTAGAAGTAGCAATAATAGTAGCAGTAGTAGTAGTATGATTAAAAGCAGTAGAATTAGGAAGCAAATATTTTCTTTCGGCTAGTTCAGCATCCCCCATAACAAGACCTGTTAGTTTCAACTTCACATACTAAACTGTTCCTAAAATAATGCTATTACGCCCTTTAGACGACCTGAATACAGAAGAGGTGTTGTGATTCAGTTCACTTTCCACATGCAAAATTTCCTGGAAATTTCATCGTTATACCCTTAGGCGTAGTTGTACTAGACAGTAGTAGTATCGGTATTACTAGTAGTAGTATTAATGGTAACAGTTACGCCCTTTTGACAATACGTATAATCATAACGTATAAACCTCCGGAATTTTGATAAAAAAGACTCTACTAAAAGCCTTACCCCTTCTTTGCTTTACTTATTTTGCTCTTACTTAACTACTCTTACTATTTCACTCTTACTTTACAGACAAAATTTTCGATATACAAAAAAGTAAAGTAAAAAATGAAATATTAAAACTTCCAAAAACTGAAACAAAAAAATCATGTAGTCATGTAGGCATTGTCCAAAAGCATTATAAATACAGCCCTAGATACACATTTTAACATATTTTCCCCAAAGATCTCCTATGATTAAAGTCTTTGGGCATATCGTGGAGGAGCTATTCATTTCTCTTCTTTATAATTGTGCACAGGTATTAAGGTGGGAATCAGGCAAGAGGCTAGGAACTTTCTGAAAAGAGAGGACATTTTACACTGATTTATCAGTCTATATTTTAACCGGATATAGATTTTTTTTATAAATAAGTTCCGTAGATAGATTTTAGCTAAATCATCGGCCTAGATTAATTAGTGGTAATTTACTGGTAATTAGTTAGATTATTGAGTTGTGATGGGGTCAAATTTCAAAACTAAATAAACTAAATATTTACACATAGAAGAAACTTTCAAAAGTTTTTGAATTAAAATCAAGTTGGTGGACTTCGATAAAAAAAAAAAAATTGAGAGCCATAGCTAATTGGAGCAAAGCCAAGACAGCTAGTCTCAGTGAGAGGCAAAGCCGGCATAACCCTTTTTCAAAATTATATAAAAAAATATATCATTTCACTCGTTGACACATGGTCTATCATCCATCCTAGGGCAGAATTAAGGTAGGTAGGCATGGAGTAATTGTTAGGCTCTCATTGAGAGCGTAGGAATAGTCTGGCAACAGACTAGCAACAGCCTAGCAACTAAGTATTAACTAGCTCAAACGTCAACTAGTATTAGTTAATCCTATTAAATAAGTATTAACAAGCCAGGAACTAACTAGCAACATCCTAGTAACCATGGGCGTACAGAGGGGGGGGGGCAGGGGGATGCTGCCCCCCCCCCGGAGAATTTCAAATTTACACTATATATGGCTGAAAAAGCAGATGGTTGAAAAAGCAGAAGGTTGAAAAAGCAGTTGAAAAAAGGTAGATGGCTAAAAAAAAGCAGTTGATAAAAGGTAGATGGTTAAAAAAGCTGGAAATAAACAGCTGGAATGACAGAATAAAAGTCAAACAAGAAGCAATTATCCATAATGTCTTGGAAAGATTTATCTCTAATCCAAGAAGATTGATTAATGCTGAAGCTTGTTGATGATTTATGATTTTTGGTAATTACTTATTAATAAAGATTTCATAGGTATGATAGAACTTGCTACAAAAGGTTTTGTGAACTGACAATATAACTACAGCTTCCCCTCCCCGCCCTACATCACAGAATCGACTGCCTCCCCCTAGACAAGAAGCTACGTACACCCATGCTAGCAACTAAGCATTAAATAGCTCAAACTTCAACTAGAAAATAGCCTAGCAATAGTCGTGCAACAGCCTACCAACTAAGTATTATCTATCTCAAACGTCAACTACTATTAGTTAATATTATTAACTAAGCATCAACAAGCCAGGAACTAACTAGTAACAGCCTATCAACTAATTATTGACTAGCTCAAACTGTGGTGCAACTCATATCATCAAAACCCAAACTCTATAAAATGTAGATTTGAGAAGATCAATGAAAATAGTCTACTTTTTATGCTGATTCCAAAAATTCGAAATTTGGAGTTTAAAGCTACCTATAAAAGCTTAATAGAGCTCTGATTTTTGCTAATAGAATTTGTCTAAAAATTCAAAATACAAATTCAGGTATAAAAACCAGCCTAGTAATAGGCTCACTTACTAAGTAGCAATGAACTTGAAATTTGATGCTAGAACCAATGCTCGTATTTTGTCGAGTTTCAGCATTACATATTTTTTTTTTCTGGATGTGTTGGTTGACGCTACCAATACACACTAAATTAACTCTAAAATATTCAAGGCAACGCAATGTAGAGTAAGCATTTTTTAGTACAGGAATTTTTGTGCAAATATATTCATTAATCAGGTAAGCGGGTAGAGACTTTTTGGGAGAGGAAGAAGAGGGCAAAAACGGCAGGAAACAAGTAGAATACAAAAAATTAGATTACAAGTAGAATACAAAAAGTAGACTACAAAAGCATTTTGTCGAGTTTCAGCATTACGTTTTTTTTGTTGTTTTTTTTTTGCAGGCAATCGGGTAGAGACTTTTTGGGAGGGGAAGAAGGGGGCAAAAACGGTAGGAAACAAGTAGAATTAAAAAAAAAGAAAGAATTAAACTCCGAGTTCATGAAAATCTTCAAATCTCAGCAACAAGGACATCCTTTGTACGAGTTAGGGATCGTAGAAATTATAAGAACTGAAGTTGCACTGAAGAACTGAACTATTGAACTAAAGTTGTCCGAAAGGTATGGGGGTGCTCAGACTTAATAAATCGCAGTCAACGCAAAGCTCATACGTTAAAATCAGTAATCAGAGGCAACGCTACAGCGTTGCCTATAGTAAAGGCTATACGGCTCCAATGTTTTTTTCCCCCCAGAGGCACTTCATATGGACGGAGTCGTCGTATAAACTGCAAAGGCGGCTCATTCGATTGAAAATTGAAAGTTCTAGTGCCCTTTTTAAGAATCAAAAGTGATCGGAGGGCAACTAGCCCCCCCCCTCCACCCTTTTTTTCCCAAATGCATCTGATAAAAATTTTGCGATAGCCATTTTGTTAAAAAAAGTTCAATGATCACATACCAAAAACTCCGGTGTCGACACAACCCCCAAGGGCCCGAGGGAAGGCGTTGTAAGTTATGCCCTGGGGGCATATATGGTACTTATGGAAGGAATGCTCGTATAAACTTCAGAGAAGGCTCATTTGATTGGAATTTAAAACTTCTAGTTCACTTTTTAAGAATTAATACATATCGGAGGGTAACCAACCTCCCCCCCCCCTCACACCCGTTTTTCCCAAATGCGTCTGATAAAAATTTTGAAGTAGCCATTTTGTTAAAAATAGTTCGAAGATCGTATAACAAAACTTCGGTGTCGAGAAAATCCCCCAGGGCCCGTGGGTAGGTGCTGTAAGTTATGCCCTGGGGGTATATATGGTTCTTATGGAAGGGATGCTCGCGTAAACTTCAAAGAGGGCACACCTGCTTAGAAATTGAACGTTCTAGTTCACGTTTTGAGAGTCAAAAGGGATCGGAGGGCACCAAGCCTCCCCACACCCTCCACGACCTTTTTCCTCAAACCCATCCGATAAGAACTTAAACATTTTTTTTAAATAGTTCAGAGACCATATATCAAAACTCCAGGGTCGACACAGCCCCCCCACCACGGCCCGAGGCCAGGCGTTCTAAGTTATGCCCTAGGGGAATATATGGTTCTTATAGAAGGGATGCTCGTAAAATCTTCAGAGAGGACTCATTTGATTGGAAATTGAAAGTCCTAGTTCAGTTTTTGAGAGTCAAAAGAGATTCAAGGGCACCCCCCCCCCACGCCCCTTTTTCCCCAATTGCATCCGATAAAAATTTTGAGATAGCCATTTTGTTAAAAATTGTTCAAAAGTCCGATAACAATAACTCAGGTGTCGACACAACCCACAAGGCCCAGGGGCAGGCGTTGTAAGTTATACCCTAGGGCATATATGGTTCTTCTGAAAGGGATAATCGTATAAACTTGAGAGAGGGGTCATTTGATTGGAAATTGAAAGTTCGATTTCACTTTTTTAAAGTCAAAAGAGATCCGAGGGCAACTAGTCCCCTCCACGCCTTATTTTCCCAAACCCATCTAATGACAATTTTGAGATAGACATTTTGTTAAAAATATTTCAAAGGTCAGAAAAGAAAAACTCCGGTGTCAATGCCCCCCCCCCCCAGGGCCCAGGGGAAGGCGCTCTAAATTATGCCCTGAAGGCATGTATGGTTCTTATGAAAGGGATGCTCGTATAAACTTCATAGAGGGTTCATTTGATTAGAAATAGAAAGTCCTAGTTCATTTTTTAAGAGTCAAGCAATTGAAGGGCAACTAGCACCCCCCCACGCCCTTTTTTCCTCAAGCCCATCCGCTACAAATTTTGAGATAGCCATTTTTTTTAAATGTTCAAAAATTAGATAACAAAACTCCGGTGTCGACACAATCCCCCAAGGGCCCGGGGGGTAGGCGTTGAAAGTGTTGTTCTGGGGGCGTATATGGTTCTTATGAAAGGGATGCTCGCATAAACTTCAGGGACGGCTCATTTGATTGGAAATTGAAAGTTTTAGTTCTAAAATTCAAAGGGGGCTCATTCGATTGGAAATTCAGAGTTCTAGTGCCCTTTTTAAAAGTCAAAAGATATCGGAGGGTAACCAGCCTTCCCCCACGCTCTTTTTTCCCAAATGCATCCGATAAAAATTGTGAGATAACCATTTTTTTTTTAAATAGTTCCAAGATCATATAAAAAAACTGCGGTGTCGAAACAGCCCTCCAGGACCCGGGGCAGGCGTTGTAAATTACGCCCTGGGGGCATATATGGTTCTTATGCAAGGGATGCTCATATAAACTTCAAAGAGGGCTCATTTGGTTGGAGATTGAAAGTTTTAGTTCACTTTTCAAGAGTCAAAGGGATCGGAGGGCACCTAGCCTCTCCCCCTCCCCCTCCACGCCCTTTTTTACTCAAACCCATCGGAAAAGAAGTTATGCCTGGGGGAATATATGGTTCTTATAGAAGGGATGCTCGTAAGAACTTAAGAGAGGGTTCATTTGACTGGAAATCGAAAGTTTCTTTTCAGTTTTTGAGAGTCAAAAGAGATTGGAGGGCAACTAGCTCCCTCCCTCGCCCCCCTTTCCCCAAAGGCATCCGATAAAGTTTTGAGATAACCATTTTGTTAAAATAGTTCAAAAGTCAGATAACAAAAACTCAGGTGTCGACAACCCCACCCCACCCCCCAGGGCCTGGGGGTAGGCGTTGTAAGTTATGACCTGGGGCATATATGGTTGTTATGAAAGAGATGCTCATATAAACCTCAGAGAGAGCTCATTTGATTGTAAATTGAAAGTTTGAGTTCACTTTTTAAGAGTGAAAAGAGATCCAAGGGCAACTAGCCCCCCCCCCCCATGCCTTCTTTTTCCAAACCCATTTTATGAAAATTTTGAGATACGACATTTTCTTAAAAATAGTTCAAAGCTCGGATAAGAAAAAATCCGGTGTCAATACAACCCCCAAGGGCCCGGGGGAAGGCGTTCTATGTTATGCTTTGAAGGCATGTATGGTTGTTATGAAAGGGTTGCTCGTATAAACTTCATAGAGGGCTCATTTGATTGGAAATTGAAAGGTCTAGTTCATTTTTTTACGAGTCAAGATATTGAAGGGCAACTAGCACCCCCCACGCCCTTTTTTTCCCCAAACCCATCCGCTACAAATTTTGAGATAGCCATTTTTCCATTTTTTTAAAATTCTTCCAAAATTAGGTAACAAAAACTCCGGTGTCGACACGACTCCCCGGGGCCCGGGGAGCAGGCGCTATAAGGGTTGTCCTGGGGGCGTATATTGTTCTTATGAAAGGGATGCTCGTATGAACTTCAGAGAGGGCTCATTTGATTGGAAATTTAAAGTTCTAGTTCACTTTTTAAGAGTCAAAAGATATCCAAGGGCAACTAGCCCCCCCCCCACACCCTTTTCCCCCCAAACCCATCCAATAAAAATTTTGAGAGAGCAATTTCGTTAAAAATAGTTCAAAGGTCAGATGAAAAAAAACCTGTGTCGACGCAGCCCCCCATGGCCTGAGGGCAGGCGTTGTAAGTAATGCTCTGGGGGCATATATGGTTCTTATGGAAGGGATGATCGCATAAACTTCGGAGAGGGCTCATTTGATTGGAAATTGAAAGTTTTCGTTCACTTTTTAAGAGTCAAAAGATATCGGAGAGCAAATAGCCCCCCCCCCCCCTCCAAGCCCAATTTTCCTCAAACCCATTCGATAAGAACTCCGAGAGCCATTTTTTCAAAATGGTTCAAAGATCATAGAACGAAAACTACGGGGTCGACAATCTTTCAGAGCCCCGGGTAGGCGTTGTAAGTTATGCCCGGCGGGCATATATAGCTGTTATAGAAGAGACACTCGTATAAAATTCAGAGAGGGCTCATTTTATTACAAATTGAAAGCTGTATTTCAGTTTTTGAGAGCCAAAAGACATCAGAGGGCAACTATCCCCCCCACGCCTTCCAACCCCCCCCCCCCACATGCATCCGATTAAAATTTTGATATAGCCATTTTGTTCAAAACAGTTCAAACGTTACATAACAAAAACTCCAGTGTCGACACAACCCCCCAGGGTCCAGGGTCACGCGTTTCAAGTAAAACACTAGTGGCATATGTGGTTTTTAAGGAAGGGATAGTCGTATAAAATTCAGAGGGCTTATTCTAATGGAAATTGCAAATTCTAGTTAAATTTTTAAGATTCAAAGAGATCAGAGTGCAACTTGCCCCAACCCACGTCCTCTTTTCCCAAATGCATCCGATACAAATTTTGAGTTGGCCGTTTTTTTAAAATAGTTCCAAGGTCAGATAACAAAAACTCCGGTGTCAACACAACCACCCAGGGCCCGGGGGGCAGGTGTAGTAATTTATGTCCTGGGGCCATATATGGTTCGTATGAACCATAAAGGGATGCTCGTATAAACATCAGACAGGGCTCATTTGATTTGAAATTAAGAGTTCTAGTTTACTTTCTCAGAGACAAAAGAGATCGGAGAGCAACTAGCCCCCCCCTCCATGCCCAATTTTCCTCAAACCCATTCGATAAGAACTTTGAGAGCCATTTTTTCAAAATGGTTCAAATATCATATAACGAAAACTTCGGGGTCGACACAATCCTTTAGGGCCCGGGGTAGGCGTTGTAAGTTATGCTCGGCAGGCAAATATAGCTGTTATGGAAGGGCTGCTCGTATAAACTTCAGAGAGGGCTCATTTTATTGCTTGAAAGCTGTAGTTCAGTTTTTAAGAGCCAAAAGATATCAGAGGGCAACTACCCCCCCCCACGCCTCCCCCCCCCCACATGCATCCGATTAAAATTTTGATGTAACCAATTTGTTAAAAATAGTTCAAAGGTCAGATAAAAAAAACTCCGGTGTCAACACAACCCCCCAGGGCCCGGGGACAGGCACTGCAAGTTATGCCCTGGTGGCATATATGGTTCTTATGGAAGGGATGCTCGTATAAACTTCAGAGAGGGCTCATTTGAATGGAAATTGCAAATTCTAGTTAAATTTTTAAGATTCAAACGAGATAAGAGGGCAACTAGCCCCACCCCACGCCCTCTTTTCCCAAATGCATCCGATATAAATTTTGAGTTAGCCGTTTTTTTAAAATAGTTTCAAGGTCAGATAACAAAAACTCCGGTGTCAACACAACCGCCCAGGGCCGGGGGGCAGGTGTAGTAATTTATGTCCTGGGGCCGTATATGGTTCTTATGAACCATAAAGGGATGCTCGTATAAACATCAGAGAGGGCTCATTTGATTTGAAATTAAAAGTTCTAGTTCACTTTCTCAGAGTCAAAAGAGCTCGGAGGGCAACTATCCCTCCCCCCTCCACGCCGTTTTCTTCCCCAAACCCATGCTAATAAAAACCTTGAGGCGGCCATTTTGTTAAAAATAGTTTCAAACATCATATATTAAAACTTCGGGATCGACACAACCCCCCAGGGCCCGGGGCAGGCGTTGCAAGTTATGCTCTGGGTGCATATATGGTTCTTATGGAAGGGATGCTCGTATAAACTTCAGAGAGGGCTCGTTTGATTGCAAATGGAAATTTCTAGTTCACTTTTAAAGGGTAAAAAGAGATCGAAGGGCAATTAGCCCCTCTCCTACCCCCCCCCCCCCCGCCCTTTTTCCCCAAACTCATCCGATAAAAATTTTGAGATAGCCATTTTGTTAAAAATAGTTCAAACATCACCAGATAATAAAAACTCCGAGGTGGACACAAACCCGTTTTTTTACTTTGATATTGTTACTTTGATACTTGTTTTGATGCTTTGATGAAAATTTGATTTTGAAAAAAAGTTTGATTTTGAAACAAGGTATTTTTAAAAACTTGAAACTTTTTGCAATAAAAAATAAACAAAAATTAACTATAAAAAAAATCCGAAAAAGAAGTTTTTCAAAGAAAAGTAAAGGCCATTTTAAACTTAAGATCATCAGATACAATTACCTCTTAAAATTCTAACTCAAAACGACCAGAAATTACTATTAAAGAATAAATAAAACCCAAAACGAACAGAAATTAAATAAACAATCATAGCAAAAAAATACAACAAGCAATAATATAAATGAATAAATAAATCTTAAATCGATTAATGCTTGAATTAAATATGCAAATCAAGCTTAAAAAGAAAAAAATATATTGGTATTGAAGTATAAATGAAACTCAAAACGAACAGAAATTAGATAAACAATCAATGCAAACAAACATACAATAGATACTAATATAAATGAATAAATAAATCTTAAAACGAGTGAAACTTGAATGGAATATGCAAATCAAGCTTGAAACGAACAAAAATCACTACAAACAAGAGTTTGGGTATCGCCTCCTCCTCTCACTGTAAAAGTCTACTGGCTATAGCAGTTTTCTCTGTAACGCAAATTTTCTCCGTAACGTAGGTAGAGCCACGTAGACTTGAGCTCAACACAGTTTTGTAACATTGGTAACAGCGCTCCTTTATACCCTAGTATCTTGTATCAATCCGGCCAGTATTCGGTTTATAATAATATAATCAATAAGGGTAGCTGTCTTACCATTATGTGCATACCTTGTTAACATATGGGCCATTTTATGACCAAATACTGAATTTGTTATAACTAGATTGTTATACCTACAAAATTACAGCAGTCTGTATTCATTACTGTTTTATTTTCCCATACCAAATTTACCTAGGCCAGGGTACCATCTATCCCTATTTCTACCGGCAAGGGCATTAAAATCCCCTAATAAAATACCATATTTCTACCTGAAACCCTGTCAATTTGTTCCTGTGGCTGTAAGTAAAATCCATCTGAGTCACTTCTATCTCCATCAGTCGGTTCTACAGCGACACCGAATTTCTGGGTGACACTTCACGCTTGAATCTCCATGTCCGTTCCGTATTTTTAATTTTTGAATGATTTGCTGATGATAATTGTGATGAATTTATACGATTATAATAGTTTTATAGATTTTTACGGTGGCCAAGTATGAAAGGACATGTTTAAATGTGGAAGGTTATGTTTAACGTAACGTAACTTAACCAATTAGCATAGAATATTACGTACTTATAGTCTGAAAGACGCTTTAGTCTAAATTTAAACGAATAATTCAAAACATGCTCTTACCCTGTGGTTTAGAGTAGCTCTTAGCGGATACGGTTCGACATGAAATATTTTCTCGTGGATGGAGCCTTCGTTCGGTAAGCTCAAAAAGTGGACTGCTAGTATTCTTTAATACCCTTTCTTCCAAAAAGACACATAGCGCGTTGAATTCTCTCTCATCTTTGCAGAAGAAGCACTGAAAATACAAAATATAGATCCGTATAAACAGGGTTGTCAGCAACGGTCGTAATATACCACGTGTGAATTTAATTTTTATTTCAGCATAATCTAGTCTATATTTGGGGCGAATAGGGTACATTTTATGTAAAATGGTGGTACCAAAAATTAGTTTGGGTGGAAAACCTACTCCTAAGAAAATTTATATTTTATTTACACAATCAGTTTTTATGCAATACTAATTCAAACCAAGGTTAATTTTACAATAAATACATCATTTGATTTTTTTTCTAAAGTTTTACTAATGCTTATTGTTAACAACAAATAGTTTTTGAAGTGATGTTTTAAAACACTCTTCCCTAATAGTTTGCCAAAAAAAAAAGAAAAAAAGAGAAGCATTGAAGAATACTTGAGGCATCCAATATCGAGAGTCCATTTGCAGTAAAAAAAAAATATATACAATGTCGCTCATTATCACATACTAACTGAATTTTTGCACTCGAAAGAGAGTTCAACATGTTATCCAAAAAAATCCTCTTCTTGACACCTTATATGACTCTGTTAGCTTATAATTGACTATTCTTACATTTTTTTTTTAATTCTTTCTTAGCAATTCATTTTTTCGTACTGTGGCTGATGACTTAATGGTATAAAGTTAACGTGGTCTAAGGTGGTTTTTCCTTATCCTTCTCAGCTAGCCATTTCTTCGTAATGTGGCTGATGACTTAATGGAATAGACTATAAAGTCAATGCGGTTTAAGGTTGTTTTTCCTTATCCTTTCTTGGCTAGCCATTAAGCTGAGATAAAATTACATATTTTAATCAGGGCCTGAGCCAAAAGAACGCCATAATTATTTAGAATAAAACAAAAAAGCTGAGTTAAAATTACATATTTTAATCAGGGCCTGAGCCAAAAGAACGCCATAATTATTTAGAATAAAACAAAAAAGCTGAGTTAAAATTACATATTTTAATCAGGGCCTGAGCCAAAAGAACGCCATAATTATTTAGAATAAAACAAAAAAGCTGAGTTAAAATTACATATTTTAATCAGGGCCTGAGCCAAAAGAACGCCATAATTATTTAGAATAAAACAAAAAAGCTGAGTTAAAATTAAAAATTTTAATCAGGGCCTGAGCCAAATTTACGCCATAATTATTTAGAATAAAACGAAAATGCTGAGTTAAAATAATGAATTAAATTTAAGAACCAGATCCAGGGTTTTGTTTCCATATATAACTAGTTTAACATGAAACACTAAACTAAACACTAAACACATTAACACTAAACTAGTTGAGCCACGTCTTCAACGAGCAAAATTACTAATTACTAATTACAAAATTACTAATTATAGTAATCAGTAATCGTAGTGTGTATACTTAGAAGGAAAAAGTGTTTTTTAATTTTTCAATTGAAATTTTCCACTATATATGTGTTCTGTTTCTTTATTACCTAGTAACAGTGTTTGATTTCATTCAGGTAATTAACTGTAAATAAACTAACGGTAATTAACAGTGGTATTATAGGTGATTTTAGGTAATGTTAAACTTCGGTAATATTATAAAGGTAATATTAAACAGTGTTACAGAAGTCAACAAAGGTAATTAGGGGTAAAACTTTTCTTGTTGAAGCTAAGTTAGTATAAGTAGAGTGCTAAGTTATACTTCTATGGCCTTATGTTCCTTCCTGTGCTATTTGCTTGCCTTATGTTCCTTCCTGTACTATTCTATGGATGTTCTACACCTTTTCAAAGAGAGTGAGTATCCTCTCACACCTATACTTCCTTGGTACCTTTCCAAGCAAAGTAGTCAAACACGTTTTGAAACTATAGTTGAGATTGTATAGTGCATGCAGAAAAACACTAGTTTAGAAATTTAGGACTTTTTTCTCATGAGAAAGATGGAGTTCAAGGATGATTTGCTCCTCTCTCTCTACCCCACTCAATTTATTGCTGTTGGTAGCTCAGTTTCATTGTGGCAGTGAGAGTGTCAACACATGAAAAAATGTTCCATACATGTCCACTATGGGACATGTATGGAACACTAGAACTAAACCCTATTACTAGAACCCTATTACTAGAACGGTTAAAGAACTGCTCTTTAGCAAGAGCAGTTTTGCTGTTAAAGGTCAAGACGAATTTATTTTCTTCGGAATTTCAAACTAAATCAGGTGATTTTACATGAAAACTGAGATTTTACACACAGGCTTTAAGATGTACAGAACTAAAAATAAATCAAAAATGAAGATTTTGCATAAATAAAGAAAATCAAAATAAAGAAAGTTTTTCGACCTCCTGGACTCATTTTGGATCTCTTCACACCTGAAAACAGGAATTTTCTACGATTTATTTGGTAATTATGAACTTTTTAAGCCGGTACCACATTTTGTTCAGTGTTGCCCACGCTGAACCGTGAAAATTAATATGTAAAACTGGCGGGTCAAGTCTAACAATGCTTCTCGGCCGTAAAATTCAAACATTACAGTTGTTTCCCACAGACAAATACACCTACAAAAGAGAGTTACACCACCTTAAGCTATTTGGTGCCATATGTTTTAGCTTATTTTTTGTTGAATTTTCTCCTGTGTATTTGCATTCTTTTTTAATTTGACGCCCGCTACGAACAAAAACTGCTTAAGTGCATATAAAGGTCTTTTTCATTTCAAAAAAAAAAAAATAAATAAAAACAAAGAAACTCTGAAAATACATCGTTGCACTGGGACGATTGATCGGAATTGGGAAAATCTTGGATTCTTCCTCCACCGTCAACTTTTATTTTAAAAATAAATATGTTATCTTAGCTTTGTGTTTATTATAAAAATATGCCCATTCTTAGATTTTGAGTAAGTCTCCAAAGATTAGCTAATTTTCTTCCTTTGAATCTGTACATTTCAATTTTTCATTCCCGATTGTTCCCAATTCTTTAGCATATATGGTCGTGTAAGTTTCCAGAAAACATTTCAAACAATAAGATTCCATTTCACTGTACTTGGTACTTGAATGACCAGGCCTGGGGGGCATCTGCCTCTAACTTAAAATTTAAAGAAGTTTAACTCTACAATTTTGTAACATTACTATCTGGAAATTCCCTACATATTTGATAATTTTGTCCCTTTCACTGATACGAACTTACTAGTAAACGTAATTTCAAATCAAAAACTAAAATTTAATTGAAGTTCGATCAAATGTTTACGGCTGTTTAAATTAAAATGCAGCATTAAAATTTATAATCAAAATCTAATCTAATAAATCTAATTAAAATCTAAAGCTTAGTTTTAAATTGCACTTGTTATGTTTTTCCTAATACAAAAAAATATAATATTTTAGTTTTTAGTTGATAGGGCTACTCTTAGATACTCCTATACAGGGGTGTATATGAGGAAAGTGTTTATGATGTGACCCTCTTCTTCCCTGGCTACGAGATATTAAATACAGCTGATATATTAATTTAAAATAGAATTAATTAATATAATAACTAATATCATAATTAATTAAATCAATTATATATTAGTATAATTAATTAAATTATCATTAATTGTGAAACGTTTAAAAGGGTATTTTAAGTTTATTTTTTCATTCCCTTGTTTTGCATCGGCCTTTGGGTTTTACTCAACATTGTAGAACGGACATATTTGACTTAAGATAATGTTCATTAATTAATTTATTAGTATGTAGACTGATTAGTTTATTCATTTGAAATTAAATAGTTTATTAATATAGAAGATATAACATTGTTTAATCAAGAATTCAGTGAATACATAGATACAGACCAGAGCAAGTGATGGGTCCATTGAAAGAAATGGAATTCTCCCCGGTGCTGGACAGTGGTAAGATGAATCATCGAAGCTTTCCATTTCATCTGTGAAAGCACAAGGTTGGCAGACATGTGGATCCAGGAAGACAACCTCATCACCTAAATAATATAGTTTTCTGTATAAAAACTGAAGGTACTTTCGCATTATTAAGGCCTCTCGGCTTAATCACTATAGAGAAGGCAATGATAAAACCCGTTTTTGACATGATAACCGCTGTAGACTAGGCAATGATAGCGTGGTTTGCATTGCGTATACGATATTAAACTGTGTTTTTTTGGATTTTAGGGGGGGAAGGTACCTAGGTTAGGTTAGGTTACGTATTTAATATATGCAATGCTTTACCCCCCCCTCCCCCTAATGTGCAAATATATACCCATATTTGTTTCTAAACTATTATATATTCATCCTATTTCATTTTATTTCATTAGCATTAACCAAACTTGACTTTTTAGAGAGGCCCGCATAATGGGATAGTACCGAAATTTTCATCCCAGATAATGCGAAAATACCAAACTGAATTTGAGCAATGCCTATATGCAACAAAAAGTCGATAATCCGACTTTCAAGGAATTCGAAGGCACAAACACCAAGGGTCAAAGTCACTCCCAAAATTGTTTTTAGGATAGATGAGCTCCATCCCCTTTGGGTGGAGACTAACCTTCCACTTGTTCATAAGCTCCCTTTTTTTTCTTTTTTATTATTTTTTTTCAAAACGACTCACTAATGATAAATGAATCAACACAACTAAAAATGTTCAAGCCAGTTCATCAAATCCATTAAAATCAGTATATATCATGGTTACAGCAGTAGCTTCAACCTATTAAAGAGCGAACAACAGTCCATAGTACCAAAAGTTAAAAACGCGTTTTGAAAAAAAAACTGCCTAGCGAAAAAAAATCGCCATTCAATACTGATTCAGATTCCGGAAAGGTAATTACTATTTCAGTTAGTCTTAAAAGTAAAAGTTATTGCGAATTGTAATTTTTAGTGATTTCTAAAAAAAAAACAGAAACCCCTCGAAAATGGCGTCATATCAACGCCGAACCAAGTATCATTGGAATCAGAATGGGCGAAAACCTGGTACAGGGAAATTACAGTCCCCCACCTTGAACAATAAGTAATTTGCTTTTTTGCATGGGTAGCACTGATCTGTCTCCCGTTTTTGTTTTTTTTGGGGGGGGGGGGCTAGCGGATTACCAGAACATCATAGAGAGACGTTTAATGGCTCATTAAAAAGCTATTTCTCATCATCTTCAAGAGCCATATGGTACTGAAAATGGCACTTTCTGTGCTATCTCTCAAGGGGTGGGGCTAGAGGGTTACCAGGACATCGTAGACAGATGTTTAATAGCTCATATAAAAGCTATTACTTATATCTTCGTTCGTCTTGTAAATTACACCATCTGCAAGTTCCAAACGGCACTTTTGGTGCCATGTCTCAAGTAGAAAAGCTGGGGCTAGTGGGCTGCCAGAACTTTTTAGAGTTATGTTTAATGGCTCATTTGAAAGCTATTGCTCATATCTACCGGCTTTTTACCAATTCTACCATTCGTAAATGCGATATAGCACTAAAAACAACACTTAAGGTGCCACTTCTTAAGTAGAAATGCTTGGAAGGATAAAGCAGTATCATTGAACAAGTTATGGTTCAAAACCCTTAACTGCAGGTTTACAAGAACACCTCCTGTATAATCCCCCTTAATAAGTTACGCAATTATGGTCCTACAAACACCAATGGATTAAATTAAATTAACAGAGCCGTGTCTCAGTTAGTAGAGCGCTGAGCTTCAAGTTAGAATGTCAAGTGTTCAATTCCTGCTTAGGCATTTTTTCAATCATAGTTCTGTCCCTTCTATATGATTGTTTTTCTGATAATTCACTATTTTTTTTTAAATGTAATGCGCTTATTTTTTATATTCGTCAAGAATTACGATTCAAAAAGGATTTTGATTCAAAAGAATTTTGAGGTTATCCAGTTTCATGGTTTGCAACTCCACTCTTAGTAGATCATAAAAGCCATACCCCAACCCCTTGCCACTTATGGGTTGGAGAAGTGTAGGCACGTGGTTCTACAACCACTTAAAGTTGCATATTAAAAGAAGGATTACTTATTCAATAATTGTTGTATTTTCTTATTCAAATTATTTACTTATTTTTACTATTTAATAAACAAGATAAAACTAGTTATAATGTATTATAAAGACATCATAGTACTAAAAACATATTTGCATTTTTTTTTTCTGTGATATTTTTTTTTAATTTTCAAGTTAAATTCTATTTTTTGTTCTGTTTATGGCTATTCTACACCTGTATGTCTAAGGCCTTTTGGTGCTTAGCAGGGGGGGGGGTGTTTAGTGAAATCAGTAAGAGATACGACAATTTGGCTCATGTTTTGAATATTTTCTTTAGAGAAGTACTTGCTTCGAAAACACCAAGGAAATGGATGGGCGATAAAAATCTTATAAATGATTTCTTAGTTCATTTTAATATAGAAGAGGGCATGTTTCCTTGGCTGCAGATATGCAATGCATTAAACTTATTTAAAACGTTAACCCAAACCAATGTCGGTTCCAATGTTGGAATACTCAGCTAGTTCCGTACTACATTCCTGTTCTCAGAGCCTAACCATGTATTGTTTTGTAAAGTATGGACAATAAACTTTTTGTTCTAAACTTGACTTTTTGCAGGAATACTCAGGTATTTCCATATAAATATGGCTAATATTTCTGATAGTAAAAGGGCATTAAAAAAAGCAGAATTTTGTAATTGTTTATTAATTTTTCTATTACAATGAATCTTTCAACATACAATGGGTTTACAATATTCATTATTACAATGGATTTTTCAACATAACCTCCTTCAATGTCAAATCACTTCTCCAGATGATGCTTCCATCCTTTTAGACTATTTTTACGGAAATCCCGAGATCCCTTTAACCTTCTAAAAAGTTCACCAATACAACTCCTTCACAGTCATAGAAAACAGTTGCTATTACCTTGTTGACAAAATTTCAGGTATTTTTGGAATGCCCTACGTATCATTGCATTTTTTTTGTACCGGAAAGGTAAATTGGGACCTAGGAATCAGAATTGAATGATGGGAAAGATGAATGTGCAAAGGTGTATTGACACCACAATAAAAATAAATAATAGAAACTTCTTTCTTTCGAAGTCATTTTATACGGTATAATTTCAAGAAACTTTATGATAGATACGGAAATTTTGCTTAGGTTCTGAAAACCTTGAAAATCTTCTTTAGAAAAATTGTTACTTCTAGAATACCAAGGAAACTGATGTGCTATTTCATTCTTTAAAAAAAAAATTCAAAGTTACGACATTAGGCTAATGTCATTCGACATTGCCAAAGCTTCCGACAGAGTATGACACCGTGACCTGCTAAAGAAACTCCATGCGTACGGTGTTCGTGGACGTCTGTTAAGAGTGATTGAGAGCTTTTTTTCAGATCGTTCCCTGCGGGTTGTCCTCGATGAGTTTATTTCTCGAGAATACTTAGTGAAAGCAGGGGTTCCCCAGGGCAGTGTCTTGGGACCTACACTCTTCCTTATCTAAATAAATGACATGGGAGACATTCTTACAAGCCCTCTGCATCACTTTTCCGACGATACTACGACCCACTCAGCCATCCCAAAGCACGAAGACCCAACACAGGCCTCCCTTAACCTACAGATGGATCTTTATAAAATCGAAAAGTGGTCTAATACATGAATGATCAGCTTTAATGCATCGAAAACAAAAGAGTTTCTTATTACCCGATCAATGGTGCCACGCGAACACCCCAGTTTCATTTTCAGAAATGAAACTATAAAAAGAGTTGACGAGCTTCGTCTACTGGGGATTCATTTCTCGAACGATCTCTCTTGGAATAACCACCTTGATCGGGTGAGAACCTCCTGCCCAAGAAAGCTCCGAGTCACTCTTTGCTGTAAAAACCTTCTTCCATCCAGCTCGATTATCCCACTTTACAAGTCCTGCATCAGACCCACAGCTGAATATGGATTCCCACTATATGCTAGTGCCCCGAAAACGCTAATAGCACCACCGCAAAAGATCCAGAATAGGGCAAACAGGGCGGGATGCGCCTTTGAATATGACTCGCTCCAGCCTCTAAATGAAAGGTTTGATGTAGCGTCGATGGCTGTTTTCTACAAGTACATGAAGTCGCCTCCCTTAAACGACCTGTCTCGTATTGTTCCCCCCTTTGTCAAACCGACAAGGCAGACGCGAAGGCACACAGCTCGGTCCAATTATCTAAAGGAGGACACGCCAAGAACCGAGTACTTGAGGAAGAGCTTCATCCGGCGTTGCACCTCTATCTGGAACGATCTTCCTGGGGAAGTTATTACTGCAAATCCCTCTGTTGACTCCTTCAAAAGAAGTTTCAACAGACATGTAAAACCTCAAGGTTTCAAAACGAGGTAATTGAATAGCGGCATATCAGATACATTTAAGTAACTGGCGCCGTGAATATAGGAATAAAAAAAAAAAAAAAATTCTTAGTGTGCAGTTCATTTTAATATAGAAGAGCGCATGTTTTCTTGCTAGTTCGCAAAAATTCGAAACTATACTGGATGAATCAAGAAGATTTAACCTATAAATCTTTTGTGATGAAAGGCTTTAAAACTAGATAGTCTCCGTGAGAGAGAAAGCCGGCATAACTTACATAGAGTTGTATGATTATTTTCACTTCTTGATGATAGTCTATCATCTTAGGGCAGATAGTCATACAATAAAAGTAATTTAGATAGTCTATCAGTTAGTTAGTTTATTCTACAGTTCGATAGTTTTGTTCAATAATTTAGATAGTTCTGTGAGTTATTTGAACGCAATTAGACGCCAAAAGTAGTTTAAATATTTATGACCGACCATATCTACAGGATTTGCAGGCGAGTGGGCGACTGAGGTTTCTAATTAACAACGTTCTTAATTAGAAACGGGCAAATATTAATTTTAAAAAACAAAGTTTTTTTTAGGGAAATAAAGTGCGAAGTTGGAACATAAAATAAACAAAAATTATTACTTCACGGTCTATCTAACATATATCAATAAAACTAGTACAAATAAACTAACTTATGATATTTCCCTATGTATGTAGGATTATAGAAAACTAGCGCTTTACTGAAAACATAAAAACCAAGTAAAAAAAGGATATTGATTTAGGAGCCAGAAGTGAGTACCTAGTGTCATAACAAAACAATCTAATCTATGACGCTTTTCATAGTCTTACACCAGCTATGATATCATTAACTTTCCGTACAAAATTAAAATTATCTTAAAAGCTTATTATAGCTGGTCTCACCAGTTATACTACCAATAGCAAGTAATATACAATTCTAAATTGCAAAAATACACACTTTAGTATTACTCGAAATGAAAAAAAATAAACCATGAAAATATGAAAATAATATGAACTCTGAAAATCCGGTTATTTTCTCTATACAAAGGAGAATTTCAAGTTCTGATACAAATTCTAAAGCTAGTATATAGTCCTAATACTATCAATATGGCTTCACTTCGAACTTTGTTTACAAAATAATCATGAAATATCCCTAAAATGCTTTATTTTTATACTGTAAAAAGTGTCCTGAAAGAGTTTACTTTTACTGTACTAAAACTTCTATATTGTTTTGCGCTTTCAGTAAAGCGCTAGTTTTCTGTAATCCTACAAACATAGGGAAATATCACCAGTTGACTTATTTGCATTAGTTTTATTGATATATGTTAGATAGGCTGTGATGTAATAATTTTTGTTCGTTTTAAGTTTCAGCTTCGCTCTTTAATTACCACGGAAAAACTTTGTTTTTTTTAAATTAATTCTGTGTAAGACAAGATAAAATTTACCAAATCTTATTCTAGCTTAGGCCTACGGGCTTCTTGCTATCTTGGGAAAGAGTTGAGGTAGCTGAAAGAAACTTTCAGGAATGAATCCCGGGCCTAAAATATGCCCTGTGAAGACAATTTCGAGGTACTTTGTCTACCCCTTTCTAATTTGTCCACTTTTTCCATACCTATCTAAATTCTAAATAAAAACCTCTTACCTTAATTTTCAGTTTCGAATCTCTTTTTCATTGGCTTTACTTTTTAATTAGGTAATTCCTCTTATTTCATTGAATTTTAAGGCATTTCAAGGGTTTTTTCCTAATCTTAAGAAAACAAATTAATAGATCTTTAAAACCTTATAAATCAGGATAGAACAAAAGTATGAGGCTCAAAGCACTTTTCTTGTGGCTCATCTGAGCAGATGACATATTTTGCAAGGTTCAAACAAAGATTTTAAAAGGTCATCAAAGGTCACTCCCCTTTGGACAAGGAAGGAGTGAATGGATGTAGGTGCTTCAAAACTACTTCCCATGAGATCAATATTACCCTAGAATGCATTCAAGAGAATTTTGTTCACCTGGCTCAACTACTCTCCAATATAGCAAAAGTGGTAAATATTTCGCAGTTCATATAAAGTGAACATACCACTCGAATAAAGTGAACATACCACTCAAATAAAGTGAACAATAAGAATAAAGTGAACATACCACTCAATACCTTTTTGTATGCTCTTTACGAATATAATAATCATTTTTGTCGCAAATGAATTTTACCCCGACCCCTATATACAAGACCGTACCCAGGATTTTTTTCGGAGGGGGTTTCACTAATTTTTTTTTTTTTTTTCGGGGGGGGGGGGGTTACAGAAACAAATCTCAAAAAACGCATACAAAATTTGTTTATATCCATTTTTGTTACGTTTTTACGAGTCAGACAAACATTTCGGGAGGGGTTCAAACCCCCCCCCCTAAGGGTGAGGCCTTGCCTGTAGGCCTATATACCAATTCAGGGTATATATTTGCACATTAGGGGGGGGGGGTAAATTTCACTTCTGATGTAAATGGGAGGTATGTTTAAACTTTACCCCACCCCCCTAATGTGCAAATATATACCCTGAATTAGTATCCATAGGGGTGGGGGTAAAATTCATTTCCGACGAAAATGACTATTATATTTGGAAAGAGCATAAAAAAAGGCATCGATTGGTATGTTTACTTTATTCGTAAGTCAATAATATGATTTGCGAAAATTTACCGATCGTTTTTCACACGGAAAAATGTTAGTATACTAATTTTCAGGGGGGGGGGAATTTGCTGTCATTTGTTCGACGTCAAAAAACAAAATACTGAATATAATTGCGATTTTATTCAATTTATTGTATGAACATATATTTATTAAGCCTCGGTGGCTCAGTCGGTAGAGCGTAGGTCTCATAATCCTAAGGTCGTGAGTTCGAGCCTCACCCGGGGCAACTTTTTCTTTTCTAATTATCTAAAGTGTCTAAATCGATCGTATATAAATATTTTATTTTATTAAACGGACAATAAAAGTATGTATGTACATTTATTTATCTGTAATCTCTTTCTCGAAAACAGCACAATACTTTTTTTCTGAAAATTGGCGTATTACCACTTTCCGGTGTGAAAAACGATCTAGATAGGTCACGACTTTGTAAAAATTCGTTAAGGGCGTTAGCTTAGAAAAAAATGTCATACGAATGACGCCACAAATACCCAGACCTCCATTATAAAATGGTTTTACTTTCTACAGTGAATAGAATAACAAGAAATTGAAGTTGTTTGGCGAAAGAAATTAAAAACATCTTTCTTTTCACTGAGCTAAGCTCGGTCATCTGGTACTTCATAATGAAATACGATAATACATTATATTAAACCCCCTAAAGGCTCCTTCGCCTGCAAAGTAGGGGGACTGCTCAGAGAAAAGTTTCTCTGAGTCACTACTCAGAGAAAAAAAGTCACTTACAGAGAGAAACATAATATAGAATACAAAATTAAAATTAAACAGATTTCTACTAATTGTACTACTACTAACAACAACTTACCGCAGCACCAAGCCACCTAAGGCCAATACAGCTACTCAAGTTTCTCCTCCATCCTAATCTATCCAAAACCTCCCTCTTTAAACCCTCCCAGGAAGTTCTCATTTCCCTTAAACCTTTCTTTACGACATCCTCCGACCCCAACCAAGGACGACCTACTTTCCGTTTAGTCCTAGATGGTTGGCCGATAAGGACAGTCTTCGGCAATCTGCCATACTTCATCCGCAGAACATGCCCTAGCCATTCTCACATTATAGCTCTAGAAAGCAGTGTGGAACCACACTTTTTGTACAGCCTACTGTTTGAAATGACCAGTGTCATGGCTGTAGCTTCTAACATTCTAATCTTGGTTACATTCTTGGTAATATTCTAATCTTTGGAATCAGAGGAAGATCTTTGAAGATGTAGGAGGATCTGATGCTTTCATGAAGTTACAGGATAAACTTCAACACAAAAGGCATTGCCAAAATCTAATGTATAGACCAACATATCACGATTTTTTCGATTTCTAAGATCTTTCTAATAAAGGAATATTTATTGAGAGCATTCGCGTGTGTAACCATTTTTTCTATACTTATTCTTACTGACTCATTACTTTATATTCAATTAATAATAAATTAGTAAATAAATGTAATAAATATAATAGATGTAATGATGTATATATATATATATATATATATATATATATATATATATATATATATATATATATATATATATATATATATATATATATATATATATATATATATATATATATATATATATATATATATATATATATATATATATATATATATATATATATATATATATATATATATATATATATGTTGAATATGTTGGGGTTCCAACCCCTGTTTGTTTTTCTTTCAGATAAATGACCTGTTTTCTTTTTCTTAATGACATTTTCTTATAGTACAATCTCAGAAGACAGGTTTAATTCCGGTACTAAGCGTTAGTTGTTTTGCAATAAATACACTTTGAACTAAGTTCTATTTTCATACTTCCTGGCTTTGGGAGTAATTGAAAAATAAATCTAAGAGGCATAATTGGGTTTGAATGGGCATGTAACTGATTGGCTGAGCCAAGTGACGGTCCACCCCTACGGACAGTGCTGTAAAGATTATTATTATTTTTTTAGTCTGCGTATTCATCCCATTCGGGGATATATATATTTTTGTGGTACTATTGTGACCTTTTGGAAGAATACAAGTAAGGTATTTTCTACAAACTGTGTACTAGTTTCCGTAACCCAGGCTGGGTAGGAATTGAGCTATAAGGTACCGTCATTATTATATTGACAGGGAGGTTTGTTACCTCCAAGGAGAGACTTAAGAGATTTTCTAGCCGTAACCCAAAGTGGGTACATTTGGCTTTAGAAAGTGGCCATTTGACCACTCGATCGCGTTATCATACCCTGGGACAGGGTATACTGTAAATAGGGTAGTACCAAAACCGATATTTGCAGAACCGGTGTGGTAGACACGGGCATAGCATTATAATTTGGGGCCGGGGCTTTCCCCTCCAATAAGTGGTGACACCCGTATATAACCACGCCAGTGGCGTTGTGGTCTAACGGTATAACACTGGTGGCAAAACACCACGAACATTGGTGGCAACGCTCTTAACCGTTGGGGTAGGAGCGGGAATCCCACTAACATTTGGGCCGACAAGGGGTTTAGGGGTTTACCCCTTCGAGTAAGTGGCATAGCAACCTTTTTGCGCCATTTTTGCATCAATAAGTGGCGACACCCGTACTTACACACCAATAATATATATATATATATATAAATTTGGTTAATGTCGACATTCACCGGTGACTCAGATGAATTTTACTTACAGTTATAGGAGCAAATAGACAGGGTCCCAGGTAGAAATATGATGTTTTTACTATGAGATTTTAACGCCCAGGTCGGTAGAAATAGGGATAGATGGTATCCTAGCCTAGGCGAATTTTGAGTAGGAAAAGAAAACAGTAATGGATACAGACTTTTGGAATTCTGTAGGCATAACAATCTAGTTATAACCAATACGGTGTTTGGTCATAAAATGGCTCATAACTTAACATGGTATTCACGTGATGGTAAGACAGCAAACCTTATTGATTATGTTATAGTAAACCGAAGACTTGCAGGATCAATACAAGATACTATGGTACATAGGAGTGCTATTACTGATATTAAAAGTAAAGACCACCATCTAGTAGTGTCTAGGGTTAATTTAAAGCTGAAATTTCGGAAGGGTAACTACCTCCCGGGAAGTTATGATGTTGATAGACTCCAGGATGAGAATTTTAGAAAAAACTTTCCAGGGACAGTCGAATACTAAACTTGAAATTTTAAAAATAGACAATGTGGAAAATGACTGGAATTTAAGGAAAATAGTTTGCTAAGTTGGTGATGATGTCTTAGGGAAGAATGTTAAGACGGCAGCTACGATTATTAGTAAAAAAGCATTATGTTGAACACAAAAGAAAAGAGATTTGTACAATAAGTATCTTGGTGATAGATTATGTGAAAACAACATGGACGTACAGAAAGTGGAGAAAGCATTAAAATATGAACTAAGGAGAAGGAGAGGCCATGGATAAAATTGCCGAGGATCTTGAAGATGCAGCTAGACGGCATAATAGTATAATATTGTACTGGTATGTTAAAAAATTGAGAGGCAGTAGTCAAACCGGACTTGTCCCAGTTAAAGATAGGACCGGGGCCACAATTAATGATAAGGAAAGAGTGAAAGAGAGATGGGTAGAAAATTTTGAGAATGTGCTAAACCGAAATACAGTTACAGGAAAATATATAGAGGAAAAGGAAAAAGTTTGTGATACCTTGGATGTGAAGTAAAATTTGTTTTGTGAGGAAGACTTAGCGACAGTACTGAAAGGGTTGAAAGATAATAAGGCTCCAGGTGCTGATAGTGTGGTAAATGAGTTTCTTAAATATGGTGGCTCTGAGGTGAGAAATAAGTTACTGAAGTACCTAACGATTTTAAGAAAACCTTAATTAAGCCACTTTATAAGAAAGGTGATAAAAGTGAGTGTGGTAATTTTCGAGGCATTAGTCTGGTTCCTGTAGGTAACAAATTGCTTAGTAATATGATACTTTTTAGACTGAGAGATTCTGTAGACAAAGTTATAAGAGAGAAACAATGCGGTCTTAGAAAAGGTAGAGAATGTGTCGACAAAATTTTCTCTATTAGGTTAATAATTGAGAAGTGCCTCAGCTATCAAACACCTTTGGTCCTCAGTTTTATAAATTATGAGCAAGCGTTTGATTATGTTGATAGAAGAGCTTTAGCAAAGGTTTTATCCTTGTATGGTATACCAGACCAATACGTTAAAGTGATTAGTGCTATGTACGAGAATAGCACTACAGCGGTTAAGGTAGGAAATGAGTTTAGCAGCTGGTTTTGTATTAAATCAGGAGTTAAGCAGGGTTGTGTTCTATCCCCCTTTATATGGATTATTTTGATGGGTTTTGTCTTAAGGAGCACAGGAAAGGCAATGAGAGACCACCGAACCAAATGGGGAGGAAAAAGTCTCCTAGACTTAGATTATGCTGATGATTTAAGCATCCTAGATGAAAGTGTGAGCAAAATGAATGAGCTTTTGGAGGTTTTGCGAGTTCAGGGTGCTAGAATAGGTTTGGAAATTAATGTTAAGAAGACTAAGTCACTAAGGCTAGGAATAAGTGATGAGGAAAAGGTGACGTTGGGTAATAAAAAGATTTATCAGGTGGACAGCTTCACTTACCTTGGTAGTACTATTAGTAAAGATGGTGGGAGCAGTGAAAATGTTAAAAGTAGAATATCCAAGGCTCATGGTGTTTTTTCACAGTTAAAAAGAGTTTGGAAGAATACGAAGACAAGTCTGCAAACCAAGATCAGAATATTAGAAGGTACGGTGATGACAGTGGTCAAATATGGCTCTGAAGCATGTGCGCTCCGAAAAGCGGATGAAGATTTACTAGATGATTTCCAGAGAAATTGCCTACGGATTGTTTTAGGTACCCGACTGACTGACCGCATTTCAAACAGTAGGCTGTACGAAAAGTGTGGTTAAATCCCGCTTTCTAGGGCTATAATGAAAGAAAGGTTGAGGTGGTTAGGGCTCGTTGTGCGGATGAAGGATGACAGATTGCCGAATTGTCCTTTTTGGCTAACCGTCTAGGGCTAAACGGAAAGCAGTTCATCCTCGTCTGGGGTGGGAGGATATCATAAAGAAAGATTTAAAGGAAATGGGAAGTTCCTGGGAGGGTGCAAAGAGGGAAGCTTTGAATAGATAGGGAAAGAGAATGAGCGTGCGTAGCTGTGTTGGCCTCAGGTGGCTTGGTGCTGCGGTGAGTTTTTAGTAGTAGTAGTAGTATTAAATATCAGAAATGAGCTAGAAACCTAACCTAACCCAACCTAACCAGCCCTAATCTAACCTAACCTGTCATTATTAGACCTTGCATTAAATTGAAAAAGTTGACTGGCAACGATAAATAAATCCAAGAAGAGAAAAAAAATATTTCGGGCATTCACCGGTAAATGTCGAAATTCACCAATTTGCGGACATTTACGGTAACATATTGAGTGAGCATTTTGAGTGAAGCTAGTTTAGTTTTTGCAATACTTTCAGATTTCGTCAAAGGATTATGATTCCGAGTGAATTGCCTAGCGTATCTTGACTACCTGAGTTAACAAAAGAAGGAATTATTGACTCGTTTATTTATATGTGATGTCATGCTATTAAAAGATTAACTTGTTCATATCTGAAACTATGTCTGATATATCAAGCGTGCTCTCGTCTGATGAAAAGCAATATATTTATTCACCTGTTTTGCATTTTGTTCAAGTAAACGTTGAAGCAGTTATTGAGGATGAAATAGTTATAAAACATGCTGCTGACTTTTTCGACATTTCCAGTGTGTGTGCTGCTAAGAAATCTCTCTATGTCTCTGTTTCTCCATCTGAGTCTTGCCCGAAGCGGACAGGCCAAAAAGCTTTAGTTAACCATCTCAAGGATATTATTGAGATTTTACGAAAAAGTAATCTGACGCATTACAAGCTCCGGTCTACGTGATTCGCATCCCTACTGAAGTTCCTGTTATACCAGCAATAGCTTACTCCCCTTTAACTACTAAAGTAAATAAAATAAAAAAAAACTCTTGATGTTATAAATGGAAAGTTAACACCTTATGAGCTAAATTTCACACAAATTGCTCCGGCTAGTGGTGCCCCTGATGGTTTCGCCACCGTTATAATCTCAAATGTGCCTCCAAATGTGAATTAAAGAATTGGTCGATACAATTCATGGGCATGAATCTGTTGTCAATTTACGACCTGTGGGTGATAAACTAGTTTTGAAAATTGATGATCTGGCTGCAAAAGATTTCTGCAAATCCGTTGCGTCTGTTCTTAATAATTCGAAGGCTAAATTGATGGAAAAAAGTTCTATGGTCTCCTTAGAGGAATTGAGCATGATTAGAATTTATCGAATATATTGGATTGTGATGGAGTCACTGATGCCACTAGAATTAATAACTCTAAGACGGTTAAGCTCGCTTTTCGGGACAATGCTGCACTTAAATATGCGCTTAGATTTGGTTTGAAAATTTATTATGAATTTCTACGTGTTGTTGAGTTCAAAGCTATTCCTCGCTGCTGCCACAAGTGCCAGTCTCCTGACCACCTTTTAGCTACCTGCAAAGCCCTTTTTTTAAATGGGCGAGATATTCGGGTCCTCATGAGTCAACCAAAGACTCACCTTGCAACCTGCCCCCCAAATGTTCGAATTGTGCTGACGATCATGTATCTTATAGCCTTAAATGTCCTAAGCTTCGTCAAATTGTTGCAAAATCTGATCAGAAAGGAATTTAAAATATACTAGTATATCCTCTTTTAATATTAATGGAACCAAGGACAAAGATATTTGCATTGACAGTTTGTTGAGCTCTTTTGATATAGTGTTACTTCAAGAACATTTATTGACCGGTGCCAGCGTTAATTTTTTGCGTAGAAGTCCTGATCATATCATATTTACCACAAATGCACGGCGTACACGTGGTCGACCCTCAGGAGGTCTGGCGTGTATCATCAAGGGTCAACTCTGCCATTTCCCTCCTAAGTGTTATGGTTCTTATTATCATTATCTCGCGATCAGATTTGGCAATACTGTTCTAGTTAACATTTACCTGCCGCATAATAAGAACACTGTGCTTTCTTTTAATGCATTTACTAAGACCTGTGTTAAGTTGAAGAATTTAATTAATGGGATCTGTGCGAATGGATATGATTGGTTATTAATTGGTGATTTGAATTAAGATATAAATTCGACGTCTCCCCGATCCGAAACCATCTTAAATAGCCTTCCCCCCGGCTTTCGGATTATAAATCAAGATTTACCTTATACACATACTCATAATACTGGTTTTCGCTCTAACCTTGACCATTGTGTCTGCTTAGCCGATGTACCGACATCTAGTGTTCACGTTGACGAAGAAGAGAGGGACTCTGACCACCTACCCTTATCGTTACAAGTTTCCATTTCTGCTAATTTGGTGATTAACTCTCCTCGTGAAAATAATTCCAAGTGGTTTAAAAATCGTAATTGGAATCGAACAAATTGGCCTTTATATCTGGCTACTTTAGCCTCCCTGTTGCACAGTATTAAAGTACCATATAACCTTTTACGTTGCAGTGTTTTTTCATCAAATGCTAAAGCCCAATTAAACACGGATTATTATGGCATTGTAGACTGCATGAAGAAGGCTGAAGAAGTCGCAGTTCCTAGTGAAATGGTTCGTTGCTGTACTCTTAAACCTATTTGGAATATTAATCCTGAGTTAAAGAAAATTAAAATCAAGCAAAATTGTGGCTCCGAATTTGGATTGCCTGCGGGCGTCCGTCTAGTGGTAGTGTTTTTGATATTAAAAGGAAAACTAAAATTGCTTTTAAGCGTCGATTACGATCTGTTCGGGAATCTGGTGCCGAATTTCCGAAAAGTTCCAATGAATGGAAGCGTGTTGTTAATTCTTCAAGACTTGATGGTTCACATATTGAAAATATACCGCAACGATCCTGGATTCAGCATTATTCAGGTTTATTTTGTGTAGTAAATTATACTGTTCACGCTCGGTTTTCAATTCTTTTGTCTCGTTGTTTACCCCCTAAAGTGTCACAACAAAATATCATTCCCGTCTCTGTTGACGCCATTATG
Source organism: Artemia sp. Qi Xiang Cuo (assembly GCF_049724085.1). Taxonomy (NCBI): domain Eukaryota; kingdom Metazoa; phylum Arthropoda; class Branchiopoda; order Anostraca; family Artemiidae; genus Artemia; species Artemia sp. Qi Xiang Cuo. Next base: position 46,303,328 of record NC_142796.1, read on the forward strand.
GCGTCGATTAAGCGACTGAAATGTCAGTCCTATGATATAGATGGTATTTGTGCTTTTCATTTGAGTCCGCATTCAAAAGAGTTCCTATCTCATTTACAGCTTTTATTTCAAATGTGTCTTTGTAATTCCATTGTTCCTGATAGTTTCCTTGGTGGCACGGTTACCTCGATTTTGAAGCGAGGTAAAGATCCTAATAAGTGTGATTCGTAAAGGCCTATAACTATCGCATGTAATTTTAGTAAGTTATTTGAGCAGATTTTATTATATCATGTTATTGATCTAGTTAGCTATGATGCAAATCAGTTTGGGTTTAAAAAACGAATTGGTTGCCAGCATGCGCATAGAGCCCTTTCAATTCTTTTAAGAGATGCTAGCGTTAAGGGACAAGCTGTGCATATATGTGCACTTGATATGTCCAAAGCATTCGACAGTGTTGTTCATTCACAGGCCCTTTACTCTTTATATGAGCTAGGTACAAACGTCTCTATTCTTTTAGTTTTAAAATGTTGGTATCTTAATTCTTTTGTAAGATTGAAATAAAATGGTCAGATTTTCGGGAATATACCTGTTCGCTGTGGTGTTAGACAGGGAGGGGTGCTTTCTCCATATATTTTCAGTGCTTGTTTATCTATTGTTGTTTCGAAGATACCCTCTACCTGTTTTACCGGATTTTCGGATGTGTCTTACCTTGGATACGCCGACGATCTGCTACTTATTAGTCGGTCGAAAGTTGGGTTAGCACAGAGTGTTAATAAAGTCCCTTCTTCTCTTGAAAAAAATGGGTTTATCCCTAAATATTGCCAACTGTGAATATTTGTCGTTTAATGATAAGTTTGGTACGGGTGGTTTAAATTGCCGTCTTTTTATTATTCCCCGTGTTTCTAGTCTCAGGTGGCTTGGGGTTTCGATATGTGATTCAGTTTCAGTCTGCGGCGAAAAACTCTGATACTAAAGATAAATTAAAAATGGGTTATGCCAATATTGTTGCTAATCGCGGTCGTTATAACAGGCGCGGTCTCGCGAAAGTTTACTCGACTTTTTGTGATCCTGCTATACTTTTTGTGTCTGGACTTTACCCTCTGCTTCGAGAAAGCGATCTGAATCTAATCCGCATTAATTATTTCCGGTACTGCAAGTTTCTTCTTTATTTGCCACGTTCCTACCCTAATAGAAAAATGATTTCTCGGTTTGGTGCTACTGATATTATTCGTATTCTGCACAATCATCAACATGTAATTACTTTTAATGCGTGTTTAAGGTTGGGTCCTCATCATCGCCTCATCCGGTTGTTTAGTGCTGTTTGATATATTTGGTTAATTATTTATTTGTCAATTTTTGTAGTGAATTTCTCTTTCTTTCTTTTCTTTTTACTCCACTATTTTTGTTCATGTATTTGGGTTATAAATAGAATAAATAAATAATAAATATATGTATATGAATATAACGATTCACATAAATACATACCTAAATATAATAAAAATAAAAATGATAGAACAGACATGATTAGTTACTTAATAACTATTAGTTCTTACTAGTAAGTTATGACTAAAGCTTACCAGCATACCCAATGAAGTACAGGGCTTGATTTGGTTTTCCACCAATGATTCCAACCGACTGTCCACACTCAAAACAAGCTTTCAAGTATTCTATATAGATATGGTTCACAGTGCAAAGTCCAACACGCAATGGAATAATTATCAAAACAGGTCGCCAATTTGTCAAACGATTGGAAGGGTACTTTCCAGTATCATAAAAATCTTGGAGATCCTCAAACTGCATCGTGGCAACGTTTTCTAAAATAAAATGGCAAATTATACATGTGAATAGACGGAGGAGAACCCACCCCCTCCTTCAAGGATTGTGGTGCACTGGGAACTTTTTTTGGATAGTATTTTTCGAGGAGAGGGGGCTGGAAATCAGTATCACCATAAGACTTAATCCCAAAACAAAAGCAAAAGTTGGGTCTCATAAGGCCAACGAAAATATCAAATAAAACAAAACGAATATTTCGAGAAGACAGCTGCTTCTTCAGCACATTAGACAAATGATCAAAGAATGAAGTTCATATTTTGTGAGCAAAAATGAGAACGATTTAGACCAGGAAAAAATTAATAAAAAGACAAAAACAGACAACGTGGAGATCAAAAGGAAACAAAGCACAAATTGGAAGAATTAAAGAGCTAACAACGTGGAAAAAACAGGTTAAATGAAAATAAACGAATTAAAAACAACAGACCCAACCCAAATAAAAGGTCAGTCACTCACCCAAAATCTAACGACTAACAGTCTTCTCATTTAGAAGCTAGACAAGCGACTAAGAGTCTTTCAAGTGAAACGAAAGAACAAAGCAGAAAACTACGTCACTTTTCTCTAATTTTAAATAATCTAACACACTAAACCCTATTTAACACCGTATGATCAGTTATACATGTATTAAATAACTGTTATATAAATGCCAAAATTCTTTCATAGATTGGATACTTTCTGAAAAGCAAGAATTTCGTTTTTTATCGTTTTTGGGAGGTGAACGTTTTATGTGTAGCTAAAAATCCTCTAATTTCTGTATTAGCAGTAGTTGTAGTTGTAACCTTTAGTAGGAAAGTTTAACCTTTAAGTAGGAAATTTTAACGTTTAGGTAGCCTATGTAGCTGCAAACGCACCTCTTTTCTATATCAATGTCTTATTTCCAACGCTCCCTGAATATACCTGCACACTTCTATAATCATGCCTGCACGCAGGGTACAGATAACCCCGCACCTAGGAGAATCCTCCAACTCCCACCTCCCTTCGCATAGAGAAATTTTCCTTACACCCCAAATTCCGGCTTTTTAAATCTATGGAAGCAGGACTAGCATAAAAAGAAATTTACTATGCATGGAAATTTAGCATACAAAAAATCAACTTCAGAAGATATGTAATCCAGCCTGCACGTAATCATTCCATGCTTCTGTAATCATGTCTGCATGCAGGGTAGAGATATCCCCGTCACCTAGGAGAATCCTCCAACTCACACGTCCTTACTCCTTGAGAAGTTATTCTTGCACCTCAAATTCTAGCTTTTTAACACCTATGGAAGTGGGACAAGTATAAATTAACCATGCATGCAATTTTAGCATAAAAAATTCACTTCAGAAGAAATTATATATCCCCCTCCCTATATTTTGAAGAACACCTTTCTTAGGGGTAATTTTCAATGAAAAATGACTTTATTAATTTCTATTGAAAAAAAAAACTTGAAAAAACGTCAAGTCTGCCAACCCCCCTCCCTCCCACCTAGATGATGAAAATTAAATTTTGCCCACTCCATGCTATCTTTTGAAATACACCTACATATCTCTTCACTATAGAAATATCATCGTCTTAACCATTCCTGAAGATACCTGCACAATGGGCACATATTTGCACACTACATTTGAACACACACCTACCCATCCTCTCTTCTATTTAAAAATATCTTCTTATCATTCTTCTATAAATATAGCTGGACAGCTGAGTAATCATGCCTCCACAGAGGGCACTTACTTGCACACTACCTTTATACATACACCTCCACATATATATCTTCTCTATAAAGTATCTTTTTTTATTCCGCTCTAATGAAACCTGCACAGAGGGCACATTCAGAGACCCAGAGGGACATGTGGTCTCCGGTAATCCAGTTTAGTGTCTAACGTATTGAAGGTATTCCTATCTTAGCAGGATATATATATATATATATATATATATATATATATATATATATATATATATATATATATATATATATATATATATATATATATATATATATATATATATATATATATATATATATATATATATATATATATATATATATATGCCCTCCTGGACCAATGTTAAGTCTATTCATATTTGAAAACTGCGATTTTCCAAAATCTTTGTTTTGATTGTTTCAAAATTATGAAATTTTTAGGGAAGTAGCATATTTTCGCCCTTTTCCCAAGTTGAAAGGCGAAAATAAATAAACAAACGTAATTAGTTAAATTTGACAACTCTTCGCCCGCAAAAATTCCAACATCAACAATATGTCAATTCCCGAAGACAACTACGCCTTCGCAGAGAAGGCGTAGTTGTCACACAGTTTCAAACTGTTTGGCTCTATGTGTTTTAGCTGATTTTTCGCCTAGTTTTTCTTTCAATTTGGAATGAATAATCTTTATAAACAAAGGTAGTACATTATATGGTAACAAAACATAGGATAGCTACCTTACCAAAAAGCCCAGCAACGTACTTATTGAGTTTTATAGCAGAAAAAGCTGATAGCTAATTTTGTTGATTTTGGCAGCAGTTGATTTTGATGTCTGATGATTTGAGAAGTTTGACTTTGACAGCTAAGGTAGAAACCATTATAGGTGGATTTAACAAATACTCGAATCAAGGTACAAGAATCTCAAGTGGCCCATCTAAGAGGAGAGACCATTTTTATTCCATTTTATTATTTGTTTATTTCTATATATTTTAATTTATCTTTAAGACGCCATTCAACATAAAAAAAAATTCACAAAACTTCGATTACAGCTACTTTAATCTTAAGCGGCCAAGCAAAATTGGTAGCAAAATATATAATTTTCGTTTTTAATATTCTTATGTGTTTTATTTTAAATTGTAGACACTAATCGATTTGAGAAAGTAGCGAAGATAGCCAAGTGGAGAATAGCCAACGTCCAGGCTGTTTTTTCACAGTTAAAAAAAAGTTTGGAAGAATAGGAAGAAAGTCTACGAACCAAGATTAGAATACTGGAAGCCTCAGTGAAGACAGTGGTCAATATGGTTCTGAAGCTTGGGCGCTCCAGCAAAATGGAGGTAGATTTGCTAGATACTTTCCAGAGAAATTGCCTATGGATTGTTCTGGGAGCCCGACTGACTGACCGCATCTCAAACGGTAAACTGTACGAAAAGTGTGGTTGAATACCGCTTTCTAGGGCAATAATGAGAGAAAGAATGGGCTAGGGCACGTTTTGCAGATGAAGGACGACAGATTGCCAAAGATTGTCCTTGTCGGCCAACCGTCTAGCGCCAATCGAAAAGCAGGACGTCCCCGGTCTGGGTGGGAGAATGTCGTAAGGAAAGATTTAAGGGAAATGAGAACTTCCTGGTAGGGTGTAAAGAGGGAGGCTTTGAATAGATTGGGATGGTCGAGGAGCGTGCGTAGCTGTGCTGGCCTCTGGCGACTTGGGGCTGCAGCGAGTTGTTAGTAGTAGTATTAGTAGACATAGGTATATTTTACAAAAACTCTAATCGAGCTACATGAATATTAAGGGGCACAGCGAAATTTGTAGCTCAACTCATTAATTTAAATTCTAGTTTGTATTCGATAACACAAAGTAGATAAAGTGTTATCTCACAAGTACTCGAATCGAGCTACATGAATTCCAAGTGGCCCAGCGAAATGGACAACACATATACTATTTTGATTCGATTTATTATTATTTCAATTGTTCATTCTATATGCTAGATATCATTCGGTTTCACGAAGCGGACACAGTTCCATTTCACAACTACTCGAATCGAGCAACATGAATCTTAAGAGGCCCGGTGAAACTGGTGGACTAATTCATTATTTTACCTCTGTTATTCCTATATATTTTACTTTAAACTCTAGTTCAAACTCGATTTCACAAAGTAAACACAGTTCTATTTCAAAAACACACGAGTTGAGCTACGTGAATCTTAAGAGGCCCGGTGAAACCGTAGACTAATTCATTATTTTACCTCTGTTATTCCTATATATTTTACTTTAAACTCTAGTTCAAACTCGATTTCACAAAGTAAACACAGTTCTATTTCAAAAACACACGAGTTGAGCTACGTGAATCTTAAGTGGCTCTTTATTCCTAAGGTTTTGTTTCTATTATCCATCATGTTTACAGCGATAGCTACAATCCGAGTTGCAGCGGTAGCTAGCAACCTAGTAAGAGACGATCACGTCCAATGTTCAGAAATATAAAATCCCATAACTCCTAAAAAAAAGTCAGATCAAAAGAGAAAGTACATCATTAGAACTGCCATGTCTGAAACCCCTGTATAGGAAACTTTCTGTCATTTGGCTTGAACAGCAGGGGAAATATATTGGCTTGAAAATCAAGAAAAGTGGCAGCTACTACAACATTCTGTCTAAACGGCATCGTTTTTTCTTTCTTTTTTCTTCTTTCTTTTCCACAGATAGCTTGGCACTGGAACATCGTAGAGAGCTGTTCAATGGCTCATTTTAAAAGGAAATTAATTGGGTTAAAAACCTTTTGTTTTTTCCTATGTGTGGTATATGACATAATCATCGCCCTACGATAAAATTAATTATTTATGTTATATGCAAACAATGAGCAAGATGCATAACTTATAGCATGTGCCCGAAGGCTGAATTCAAATTTACTCACAAAATGAGAACTTTTTACTGATTTGCAGTTAGAGCCTGAAAGTTTAAAGATAGCCTTCAACATAATCAGCAACGAAAGAAAAGAAAAAAAATAGCTTATGGCTCAACGAAAAAAAACAACTTATGTTTCTATAGAATATATTATATATGAGTATCTGTTATTACTTGAAGAGAACACGAATCTGTCGACACCATCATACTCGTAGAATTAGAACCTCTCGCTGATTTCTAATTAGAGCTTGAAAGTTTGAAGATGGTCTTCAACATGCAGGCATACAGGCAACATGTAGCTTGGAATGAAAAGACAAAAACTAACATAAACAGAACATAATTTGCATTTCACTGAAAACGAAATAAACTTTATATGTTTTCTCTTTTTTAACTTTAATACATCTACAATTATTAAGACTTTCGAGAATTAAGATTAGCATATGTATTAAACTGTCAATCCACATTCATTTGTTGTTGTTTCTCAGTAATATTGCTTATGGATGCTGATTTATCTCTCTATTTTTTAGTTATGAAAAACACATAGCGCAACATAAGGATCGTTTTCAGTAAAGTGCAAATTATGTACTGGTTTTTAGAAAGCTACTGGGTGCGTCAGCCCTACTCCTCTGAGTTTCTGCTCGTTCTGAGTTTGACTCGGTTATCTACAGTAATTTCTGTTTGTTTTGGGTTTTATTTATTTATTGAGGGTTGCTTATTGTACAGTTTTACACTTATTTGACTTTATTGACTTTAGTGCTGCTCATCTCTGGTTTAATATAGCTCTTTACTTTTCTTTGAGAAACTTCTTTCTTAGAATTTTTTTTTAAATTAATTAAAAGTAAAGAGATTTATTAAAAACTAAAAATAATAGAAATCAAATCAAATGATCACTCAGACTTAAACGAACAGAAATTACAACAAATTAATTGACGCAACCTAAAACGAAAAGAAATTAAAACGACTGAAAAAAACTCAAAATGAACAGTCTGTAAACTTGCTTAGTCAAAGCTTTTGTGTTGAGTCTGACAAACTTGCTGCTAATTCCATAGTCCAGGTTAGGAATTACGATACATTGGTAATTTTATATTCTAGGCGCCATTCAATTTCACAAAGTATTTATAGTTCGATTTCATGAATGCCCGGATTACTACATGAATCTTAATTGACCCAGCGAATACGACAGCCAATATAATTTACAGATTTTACAAAACCAAGCAATGCCACAGCTTAATAGTCTACTTGAATTAAGATGTTACTTAACGCTGAAAACATATTCATTCGACGTAGCACTTCGATTTGGAGCAATCTTCCTGGGGATGTTATCCCTAAAAGTTCCTCTGTCGACTCTTTCACAAGAAGACCCCACAGTCATCCACGGGATGAGTAAAAGACTAATGTTAAAAGACTAGCACAAAATATACCTTTCGCACCGAATTTAGGAATAAAAATAAATAAAAAAAAACAGGATCCCTCTAAATTATATAGAACCAAGCGGAAGGTTCTTCCTTAAGGGGGGGGGGGGGGTAATCCTACTTCCAGTCAAATCTATATAGTTAAAAATTATTCAGAAATGCTGGTAATAGACGGATTCCTAGTAAAAATTCAAAATTATTTCCCAATAGAATTTCCAAGAAAATTATTCCAATATTTCTTGTTTTTTCAGGGCCTTTTATCGGTTTTTTTTTTCGAATTTAGTTCACTGTTTCAATTCATATATATATTTTTTTATATATATATATATATATATATATATATATATATATATATATATATATATATATATATATATATATATATATATATATATATATATATATATATATATATATATATATATATATATATATATATATATATATATATATATATATATATATATATATATATATATATATATATATATATATATATATATATATATATATATATATATATATATATATATATATATATATATCACTGTTTCAATATTATACATTTCTATATTTTCACTTTGTTTATGCTGACAAATTAGAAACATAACCTTACGAAAATTGAAGACAAACCTCCCGTACAGAGGTGATTTCAAGATGGTATCTTTCAATCCAATGGACACTCAAAACTTTATGAAGAGATTTTGTGATCAAAAATTATGTCTTATAAAAAAAAAATTAAACTAATAGCCCACACAATTTAGGTTACATAAGATATTTATTTCAAAATGTTACTATCACAAGCCCCAAAAGGATGAATCTGAATTTCGAAGTAAAAAAATCATAAATGCCACGAAAACTGAAAAACCGGCAAAGAATGCCAAAACAATAGCGAAAAAAATCATAATGAAAAATCATTCATTAGTCAATAATGAGGTCACTGTCATATTTCTGTCAGGAATCTTTGGCTATCTCCGCCTTTCTCCCAACATACACGAAAATGTCAAGAGTGACAAATTACCCTATTAAGTCATTGTACCTCTAATTGGATAGACAGTTGAATTCTCATACGCTGAAATGTTGAATATTATTGAAAATGTTTTTGTACCATTAAAAATGTTGAATACAAACGTACCATTAAAAATGTTGAATACAAAAAGCTGAAATCGTTAAATTCTCACAAATTAATTAAGAGATATGTAGGATTTTTCAAACAATTTTAAGACAATCAACTTTCTGAAATTAAAAAACATTCCTCAAAACAAATACCTCATCCTACATTTCAACACATGCAAACACTTTAGTTGCATATTAACTCTGTGTTCTTAAAGTTTCTGAATCTAAAAAAACAAAGAAATGACTTCTGTTTTACATCGGGGGGGGGGGGGGTGAAGTGATAATGTACCCTGGTAGAGTATTGAGCCTCTAATTGAACAGACAGTTGAATCCTCATCCACTAATTGAAAAAAGGCATTGGATGCAATATTCCTCGAACGGTTTTAAGCCTTTCTGAAAGTCAAACAAATTCCAGGCGTTTCCTCTTTGACCGGAATCTGAATCGGGTTGTTGGGTAAGAGTCTTCTAGGATGGCCGGCCTTATGCCAACTCTTCAAAAAACTTCAGCCAGCGATTTAGAGCAAGCAGCAACTGTATAACAATTTGTCCCAACTGTGTTATTATTTTTGGAAACCACCAGCTGGCTCCAGATCTTGTGTAACAAGCGTTCTTTGGCCATTTTCCTTGCCTTCTGCTCCATGTTGGTGCGATTTCAGCGAGCAGTACTTGTTTTAAAAACAAAATATTTAGGGCCGCATAAGGCGTGTCCAAGGACACTAAAGGACACTTGAGATTCTGTCGAAGCTAAACCAGTAATGGTGGACTTTGTCATTCGAAGCCTGTTCTGGCAACTGAATACGTAATATTGAATGCATGCGTTGTTTGTAAAAGCGTCCAGAGTGGTCTTCTGAGCTACTTTGACGGGCCAAGATTCGGCACAATAGAGTAAGACTTCCTGCACTATCGACTAGTGTATGCTTAACTTTATTTGTAATCTTTTGACGAATCCAGTCTTCTGTAGACATCTTGATTACATCCCCATTTGGAATCCGCCTCGGAACCCAGATAGTTGAAACTGTCAACTATTTCGAGAGGATAGCCATTGATAATAAGTTGATAGTCCGTTGTGATTTCCGTAACAAGAACTTGTGTTTTCTTCGTACTTATTCGTAGATCAAGGTAGGCTGAGAAATCTGCCACTTCGTCCAGTATTTGCTAGGTTTGGTCCAAGAAGATTTATATCATCTGCGAAGTCAAGGCCTATAAGGCTGAAATTTTTGCCATCTTCTATTCGTTCGAATCTCCGAAGAGCGTGTTTCACGTGTCAATCGGAAAGAATCAGAAAGAGCAGACATTTTTATGTCACCCAGAAGGGACTTTGTTTCACTCTATCCATAATCAAACAGAGAGGTCTTCGCCTTCGCCACTCAGGACACACTTCAAAGCGCACAGACACTTTAGTCACATATTGACTGTGTGTTCCAAATTTATTTCTGAATCTAAAGAAACTAAATGAAGGAGTTCTGTCCATCAAAAGAGGAGGATGAAAAGCAATACAGCACCTAATAACTTACTGTAGCTCTAATTAACTGAACTAATTGCAAAACGGTATAATTCGCGAGATTTTTGAACACCTTCCTGGGAGTCAAACACAATCCTGAAACAAAATGCTGCATTTCTTATTTTCAGCATTTTCTGGAATCGTGTAGTATCTCCTCCTACCCATCAACACGCAAACACTTTAATCCCATACTTAAGACAGTGCCTTACTCAAGTCTCTCTGAATCTAAAGAAACCAAATAAAGGAGTTTTGTTCAGCACCAGGGGTTTGAAACTCAGGTCTTGAAAGCTTAGGTATACTACTAGAATCAGATTTTTAAAATTTTACTTACAGGTATACCCTTTTCCATAAAAAAAGAAATTAAAATTTGAACCTTTATTTAATAAGTTCACAGTTAGCGTCCAAAATTTCAAACAAGTTTGAATTTATTAAATAAATGCCAAAATGGAATAAACTTGAAAAAAAGTCAATATACTTCGGCTTAATTAGCAAAAGAAAATTTTTACTAAGTTTTTTTAACATAAGACAATTAAAAGACTTTTCACCTGTACTTAAGTTGAATCAGTTTGGCCGAGGCTATGTATAAGATTTTTATATGAAAAGATTATAAACAAACTATAGTATATAACAGTCATCCTTCATTTTTCGTTGTTTTTTTTTGTTTCTTTTTTTGCATAGCTTTTATGTTTTTATCATCTTTATCATCTTTTTATGTATTTGTGTAAAGTTATTTAAACTAGTTTTTCGTCTAATTTTTAGCTTTCCTTTGAAGGTGTTGATGTCTTTGAGAAAAACAAGGTTTTAATGTTCGAATTTTTTACGGACAAAAATTGTAATTACTAATTATATACTAATTAATTAAACTTATATTACTAATTAGTTTATATAATTTTATTACTTAATTAGCAAAGTTATTAAAATTATATTACTAATTAGTTTTGCTTATGTATTTTCACTGTTCAACGTGGCATCACTGACGACTATGTGGTATTGCGCTAACTTTAATTATTTTCTAATGATTCCGACGACTTTAGAAGCAACATTTACCGATCTGGCATAGGCAAATTCAAATCCTCGAGCCAAAAAAATTTATTCCTCCAAAAAGCTTAAATCTTTTTGTAACTATTTATCAAAATTTTACTATAATCGACAATTACTACCAAAGCAATTTAGATGTGTTTTTCCGTCACCCATCCTCCCTCTTTCTTAAGCTGTGTAGTAAAAACTACTGGTTCAGTTATAGAAAGAAAGAAAAGGAATATATGATAGTATTTGACGAGCACATTTTAGCTGTAGCCCCCTTACCCTGTTAAGGTGTTAGTGCCTTTCTAGTAATAACTTGGCTACAAAGTGGATACTCAAAACTGCCTAAAAATAAAGGATGAGTTAGGTCCTCCCACGAGAAACATCGAGTTCTTCATTATTTTGTCTATTTTTTTACCTGTAATTTACCTTATCTTTTTTGTACCTGGGCCCTGAAATCCCCCCCCCCTCCAAAGTAAAGTGTTCAGGCAGCATATCAAAGTCTGACCAACACAAGTTTAAGCAACCTCTAAACTTGACTTACCTACATCACTTTTTTGGTAAGACAAGTATCCATTGCAACGTGAATTCTTATATCATTCCAACTGTCAAAGGTAGTTAACTGTCTGTAAAAAAAAAAAAAAGAAGGGAAAGATTAATAGATTTCAAATGATAAATAACTACAATAGAAGTAAACAACCTTTTCCGAGCCCACACCGAAGAGAACAAAATAAACTAATTTTCTAGAATCCAGTGTTAAAAAGTATACTTTGATTTCATTGGTTTATGTCCGTCACTTATTTTCATAAGCCAATAACCTTATTCGTTAAGGAAATATAACTTCTGAAGCAACAAATAACCCCGCCTTTTAAAATCTGATTGGTCCTCCTTTGTGAAAATCCAATAAAAGAGCGAAAGCTAAATTCCTCCTCCTTGGTTTCCTGTGTAAAATTTCAAGCCAGTAAAAGGAACGGAAAGTTTTGCACAACATTTTTCATAATTACTCTGCTTCTAAATATCCATGCCCTTTCAATTCTTCCAAAACGATTATATTCCTCTTTCAGAGTAGATTTGAATCTGAAACCTAAGCATTCTTTAGCTGAAAGAACCCCGTTGTGCAATATTACATTATCCGATTGTATAATATACGACTGTTTTCAAATTAATGATTGGCTGGGAGTTACGGGCGCTTACTAATCCAAAAAAATAAGTGAGGAATGTCAAATAGAAGATTTAGTCATTTGGACCTTACGACCAAGAGTAGCAACCAAAGAGTAGGTGAAACTGATGAAAGAGAAACTTTGGCGCGAAAAAGAGCAACTTTGTATAGTTTAATCATGGACACTATAACTCAATTTTTAATAGTTTAAAAGGGATAGTTTAAACAGGGCCACTCAAAACCAGAGATGAAAGAAAACTTCTAATATTTGCCGTTCCGGCTCATTGTGAGAATCCAATACACTGTTACATCATAAATATATGGAAGTATACCGAAGGCTCGAGTCTACTGAAAAAGTTGTCACCAGTTTCGTGAAGCAACAACTGCACTGGTTCAGCCACGTCAACTGAATAGAGTTTTGCCGTCTCCTGTAATCGCCCTTGAAGGATCTTTTCATAGGCTTCTCATACGAGGCAGGCCATGGAGACGATGGCAGGAAAATTTTGACAGCGCAGTTATCACGCACCACACCAGATAGAAGGATATACACAGTTATCCTTGCGCATGATTCAGCATTTGTAGACCCAAAATGTCCACGAGGATGGTCATGACGTTAGCAAGTAAAAATAGACAAGGATAAAGATGCTCCACAGCTGTTGCTGGCGTATAAGACGTCGGTTCGACGTTTCAATTACTGGATTTTCGCGGGGACAACTAGCCAGCCTTGTGGCATCGGGGATCGATTTCTGGGCCTTGTATTGCCAAGCAGAGCATCAATAAACTGTGCTACCATAGGGTTAAGTAAGTAATAGGAATTAAAAGCTACTGGTAATATTGATAATCCAGCGTTGCCCAACAGAGATGAAAAGAGAATTTCAAACAATTTTAATTTATCACAATCTGGGTTTTAACATAATGCCTGGGTTTATTTCGACCCAACCTGATATTTTACAAACGTACACATGTTTTAAGACTACCATTATTGAATATAAAAAAAGCTACGGTTTATTTGGTATAAAGAATAATAGGGATAATTGACATATTTTCTGGTTAGCTGGGATTTTCACATTAATTAAAATGGTTTGTCGAACCAAGTTACTGACTGGCTAGGATTTACAGACACTTACTAATTCTATAAAGTAGTATGAACTAGCTCAGGAATCTATGAACTTGGATCAGGAAGTATACTTCACACCAAGTCCCAAAGAGGTTTTTCGAAAAACACAAAAATTTCGGTTAAGAGTAGCTCAATGATGTCAACTGAAAATACGACTGCCCACTAAGGAAGGATTCCCACCCTTCTACAATAAGTTCTAATGACCCCTCCCAGGACGAATAATTCAGTAAACTAAACAATGATCTTATAACAAATGAAATGAATTTAAATAACTTATATACGAATTAAAATGACAGTTACTACTTACTTACTTCCTGAATTAAAATATATACTAAAATATGTGTGCATTGTTTTGATTATCTTGTTAGTGTAAATATCTATATGAGCCTTATTAAATAAGATTGTTTGAAATCTTTAATTTAATTTATTAATTTGAAATAATGATGCCAATGTATTTTTTGTAGTGTGCAGAAATGACTGGGGCACTATTTAGTCAACTTAAAGCAGGAAAGACAGTGGAAATAAAATCTGGTAGTTGAACTGGTCAAATTGGAAAGTATACAAAAAAAATATACGCGAGCGAAAATAAGAAAAAAGTGAGCTTTCCATTGAAAGCATGGGCGCCCATATGGGGGGGGGGGGCAGAGGGGGGCTCCAGTCTACCCATCCCCCCTGGCTGAATGATGGTGCCTTATATTTTTATATTTTTTATTTGATATTTTTATCATACAGCATTGCAAGTGCCGATTAGACCAGGTAAGCTCCCCTCTAAAATTCAGCTTATGGGCGCCCATGATTGAAGGGTAGTTGTCCATAGGAATCGAAATAAAAAAGCATTGACGAATTTAACTAATTAGTTTTCGTTTATTCTCATAGTTCAGGCAACATTGATAGAAATATAATACTGCCCTAGAAACTTCAAAAACCATAAGAGAAATCTTAGAAAATGGTAATTTCCAAGTATAAATAGACCTAAAATAGGTAGAGAGGATAAAATATGTTTTTATTTTGATGTCCTTGGTACATTGAAGGCTAACTCTGGATTTATGATCACTATGTCTATGAGTCACATGACGGCATGTCCAATCAACGTAATCTTATCAAAAAAGGATATGTTGAAACTGTAAAAAAGAAATCTAAAAACTATCAAATTTTAAGAAGCATTTGACTTAATAACGAATAGGCCCCATTGTGTACAAATTGATAAAAAAAAAGGAAAGGACACAGAAATGGACTTTACAGTTCCTACTGGCGGTGTTGATCTCCATTTCTCGTCCCTTCAGCCAGGAAGTGCAATGGGGGTTTGAGGACCAGCCAACCTGTGCTTTCAAAAACCCTTCCTGTTTATCTTGCCTAGATTTCTCCAGGTACCCTTTTGGAGCTGGTTCGACTCTGCCTAAGTTTACAGAGTCACACCACTGATCCCCTTTTTATACCAAATAATCAGCAGCATCTAGACTCAAACACCCATCGCAAAGGACATAGAATTACAAATCTAGCACGTAATCCCTCAGCTAGAACGGCTACAAGCAACAATTTCTGTATGCTATGTACATACTGCAGCACGTCCAAAAGACATTTGTCAAAGAGCACAAACATTTCAGAAAAAGCTTCTCAACAACGTCACCTAAAACACCCACTTAAGATATAACCTCAAAAAAGGAAGGACCTCCCTATTCCTATAGTTGGCTCTAAGGACTGTAAAATCTTCACATTAATTGAAACCCAAGCGCCTATAACAAAAAGGCAAGTATAAGCAAATAAGCATATAACATAGCACAACAGTAAGCAGAGCTGCAAGCAAGAAAAATAGTTGTCTCTGAGGACATCCCCCCCCCCCACCTCTCAGAAAAACGAATTCAGTAAATATAAAAAAGAATACAAAAAATGATTAAATTAATGGAGAAATAGGACACATTTTATTTTAGGAGAGGGCATGACCCAGCCTCCCCTGTCATCCCCTGGTATATGGTCAGTGATGGGGTAGCATTTAAATACATGTATTTAAAATATGTACTGAAATATTTTTCATGTAGTTCAAACACATATTTAAATATATTTCTGGTGCACTTTATGCACTTTTTTCTTGTATTTGAAATATAAAATACTTTGACAAACAACATCAAATACCTTCCTGTTATAACATAACGAATTACATTTTACCAGTAGATGGCATGTCATTCTGGACCACTTCAGAAGGAATTTCTACTTGTTGGAGTAATGAACAAGTTTGACTCGAAATAAAACACGATGGAAAAAATTTCAGTAACTACAATTCTTGACAGGAAACATTTCAAAAGTAAGATAGTAGTATCAAACTTACTCTTGCACTTGAAGGTAGTTTAGGTTAGTATAAGAACTCTAGGTGCATCTATAATGATTAGTATACATTAAAAAGTTCTTAGTAACAACCTGTAAGCAGGGTGTTCAAAACTTTTAGAAAATATAAGAAAATCAATTTATATAACAATTAATCTATCAAAAGTAATTGGGTTTTGATGCTGATTCAAAAAATCGAAAATTCATTAAGTTTAAAGATGTCCATCAAAAGCTACAAGCTTGAGAAAATTTCACTGACTTCTAAAAAAGGAGGAAACTCCTATAAAAAATCCAACGATCTTAATGAAAATCCCAGAAGAAAGATTTTGGATGTGTTTATTTATTTGTCCTTTTCTTTTGTTTTCCCCTGGAGTGATTGTATCAGACTAGGGGTTCTTGAGGATCGGGAGAGGGCTCATTCGAACGGGAATTGGAATTTCTAGTGCCCCTTTTCAGTAATTAAAAAGATTTTGCAATGGGAAAGTGGCCTTATTAGCTACTTTTAGGCACGAAAAAGTGATTTTCTCCCATCGAATGACCATTCTGAGATAGGAGATCAATTTATGAGTACCAATAAAAATTCAGCTTCTCAGTCGTAGACAAAGTAATGGCGCACATCGAATTTTTTTCCCCTGAAAAGTCATGTAGTCTAGTCCATATAAGAAATAGTAAACATGGACATTTATTATGTTAATCCTTGTCTTGACCAAGTTGAATCATTTGATTGCTCATGAAATTATGTGCATTGGCATATAATTATGCATCAGCTATTATGAAGGATGCATTGCGGGTAGGGTACTGTGTAGGGGGGGGGGGGTGTATAAGATGCTTGAAAAAGCGCATTTCAATCCCTAAACTGTCTAACTCTCAATGGATCTTCACATAATTACAGGCATGGGCATGTGTAGGGGGGGGGAGAGAAGTATGGAATTAGTCTCTCACCTGCCTTCACTTAGACTAACCCTGAATGAGGTAGCTACAGGGGATACCTCCTATGTTATTATAGAAAAATGTTTCTGATGTTTCTTTTAATGTTTTTTTCACCTAAACTGATTTGGTTTATAATATAATGGTGTATAAGTGCATTTAATAATTATGAAGAAGGGATGGTGGATAATTATGTAGGTAGGGGGTTAGATACCCTAAAGAGTACATTTTAATG
The DNA here is from genome assembly GCF_049724085.1 of Artemia sp. Qi Xiang Cuo. Taxonomy (NCBI): domain Eukaryota; kingdom Metazoa; phylum Arthropoda; class Branchiopoda; order Anostraca; family Artemiidae; genus Artemia; species Artemia sp. Qi Xiang Cuo. The sequence continues at coordinate 46,320,522 of NC_142796.1, forward strand.
GCATTAGTTTTAAGCCCCATTGGATCTTCAAAAAAAATAGAATGAATTTTGAGGAATTAGTGTCCTAATCCCTCTTGATTCCCGCGAATATTTTGGATCTGTGTCTTTAGTCTATCCCTACAGAATTTTCCATGGTGAGAATTCTCTGGGCAAAATTTTCCACAAAGGGAGTTTTTCCGGCATGATTTTAAAAACAATCAAAATTAAATAAAATAAAAACTAATTCAACTGAATGTAAGGAGCAACATTAAATCCTAAAGCAAACAGTAATTATTCCGCATATGAGGGGGGTTTTATCCCGCTCTACCCCTTGCCTATTACGCATTAGGTTTAGTGTTTCCTCCTCCAATTAAATTGCCCTTGTATTTCAGCAGCCATTATTAAAGAAATTGGAAATAAGTCAAACTTTGGCGTAAAGAGCGACGGGTAAAGAACAGAGCAGCCCCCTTTCATACTGGAGCAGCCCTAATAATTTCTGTTCGCTTTAAGCTTTAATATTACTCCACACATTTCAGTTGAAAAACTTGCGGCTGTTTTTTATTTAACTTCAATCTGGGCAGGTACGGGTTATGAATAAAGAGTCATATTTTTACCCTGTAATGCTCAAGGTTTAGTTTCGGCTCTTCCCTTGGAATCTGTGAACCATCACAATTAGTCAGAGATTCTAATTTCTTAAAGCACTACTTTTCTGAAGTGAAAGCTTTGTGTGAAACACCACTGAAAGGAAACAAAGGCCCCAAATGTTATTTTTCATACTTTTAAGTATCAGCAGACAATCGTTGCTTGAGCTGAATAAAATTTTCAAAATATGTGTTTACCACTTTTTTAATGCGCCAGCTGCTTTCTGTGATTATTTCTGTGATTTGAACATACTAATTGCAGTTTTGTAGTCCTTACTGTGTTTCTTTTTATCTACATTTTGCTTTTAAAACAATCTCAACCAAAGGTACATTAAGTCCTTGCTGCTTTAACACATTCTGTTTATTAATCACGATGAAAACAAAAAGGACAAATTTCAAACCTAATTTTTAAGTAACTTAGATCAGTGAACAAGTAGAACAACCTGCAAAAAAGTAGCTAATATCTGCTTCATGAAGGAATGTATTTCGTGAAAGTTACTTCATCTGCTTTGAATTTATATATCTCTGTACGGATAGGTATCCCTCCGCCATAAGAGGGGAGTTCTCACTGATGTCTAGAGACACACCTGGCCATAAAAGCCTTATTATCTCCTTAGAGATTATCCCTTTCGATCGGAGAACGCCTTACATACAGAGGAGGCTCCAGAAGTCAAACACTACTCAAACCAGTGCAGTAACTATGACTGTAGGCAATTCTACCAACATTCTGCAAATAACACCAAGCCTCAATACTCTGACTCGATTTTAAAATTAAATAAAAAAAAGTTTTTTTTTAACTGAAAGTAAGGAGCGACATTAAAACTTAAAACGAACAGAAATTATTCCGTATATGAAATAACCTCTTTTAAAAGTTCCCCCCTCAAATACGAAATATTTTATGTTCGTATTAAATTTATTATCGTATATTAAGATGCTTGAGATAAAATTAAATGCTAAGATTGGCCGAAAAATAACACAAAGAAATTATTCTTTATATCAGCCATTATTTAACAAAAATTTTGTTCCATTTCATTTAGAATGACCCTTGAATCACCAAGGCTGTTTAGTTGGAACATATCGCTCTTTTGAAATTACTAAAAATACTTTAGCGTAAAGAGCGAGGTATTGAGGAGGGGACGAACCCCCTCATATACGTAATAATTTCTGTTCGTTTTAAGTTTTAATGTTGCTCCTTAATTTCTGTTGAAAAACTTTTTTTTATTAATTTCAGATTTTTTTTTTTAATGCTGGAAAATTCAGCAGCCCCTTCACGGAAATTCTCTTCCCCTTGAAAAGATCCTCCTGAAAGATGTCCATGGAAAGATCCTCCCTCGTAACAACCTCCCCCGACCCCTCTACCCGAAAAAATCCCCCCTGAAAGCGTCTGTATACTTCCCAAATAACCAATACTACATGTAAACAATGGGCAAAGTTCATAACTTGCAGCCCTTCCCCCACGGATTCAAAGGCATAGTTATTAGATTTTTCGACTATACTGAACAAAATGGCTATCTCGAAATTTTGATCCGGTGACTATGGGAAAAAATGAGCGTGGGAGGGGCCTAGTTGCCCTCCAATTTTTTTGGTCACTTAAAAAGGGCACTTGAACTTTTAATTTCCGTTCGATTGGGCCCTCTCGCAAAATTTTAGGACCACTGGGTCGATATGATCAACCCTGGGAAAAAGAAATAAAACAACAAATAAACACGCGTCTGTGATATTTCTTCTGGCAAAAAAAAATACAGAATTCGACATTTTGCAGATAGGGGCTTGAAACCTCTACAGTAGGGTTCTCTGATACTCTGAATCTGATAGTGTGATTTTCTTTAAGATTGTAAGACTTTTAGAGGGTGTTTCCCCCTTTTTTCGAATATAAGGCAACTTTCCTTAGGCTCATAACTTTTGATGGGAAGACTAAACTTGATGAAACTTATATATTCAAAATCAGCATAAAAATGCAATTTTTATGATGTATCTATTGGTATCAAAATTCAGTTTTTAAGAGTTTCGGTTACTCTTGAGCTGGGTCCCTCATTACTTACAGTTCGTTATCACGAAATGTTTGATCAAAGATTCTATAGTTTTTTGAAGACAAGAGGGAAGACATTGGTTCAGCCCTTCTTTATGAAATGATTTTACAAAAGTCTGGTAAATTCAACATGTCGATCGTTTCGTCTGCTCTTGTCGATCCCCTTATCTCAGTTGGAAGCACCAGTTTGACATGCGAGAAAAATGAACTTGAAGATGATAAAATTGGAAAATGATTGATGTTAAAAGTAAAAAGAAAAAAAAGCATAAACGTAAAAAAAACATTAGATTACAAGTGAAACAAATTGTTGTTTTATATTCGTAATTCTTGGTTTGTATAATTTCTATATCAGTAAAGTATAGCCTAAATAAAACTCTGTGCTTACCTTACTAAACATCCTTCCTATATTATCTTTTACACATTTTAGTTCAGGTGTATTTGGGTATTTAAGTACGTATTTTAGTATTTAAATACAAAATTAATGTTCAGTCAAGTATTTGGAAATGCTATTCAAATATATGTACAAGTAAGTATTTTGTATTTATATTTAGATAATTTTTAAAGGTTTTTACCTGGTCCTGGTTTATAAAACTTAGAAACACAAATACACCCTTAAAACATGTAAGGAGGAAAAAACTTAAAACACGAGTAATATAAAGTATTCAATTCATGTGAATGCACCTTAAAACGTGTCCAATAGTATTCGGCCCAAACCATTGACCAACTACTTTCCCTTTACACACTCCCATCAATGCGATTTGATGAATTGAGTAGGGGCAACTTCGTTTATCTTCAAATAGTTTCAATATTTTTTTATATATTATATTATCTCTATCCTCAGTACATAACCAATGTCTGCCAAGATGAAGACGAATCAAAGATTCAGCAAGGATCATTTGACCACATCGAAGCATACAGCCCCATCCTTTATCAGATGTGAAAGTCGTGTTTCCAATGGTTTGAAATCCTTTCCTATATGAAAGCCACAATCTGCTGTATATATCTTTATGTAAATCATCAATGCCTAAAAGAAAAAAAAATAATTTTTCAACATATTTTTTCTACCTCATCATCTTTTCCAAAAGATGAATTGAAAAAAAACTTTTTAATTAAAAAACTAATTAAAAGATTTTAATTAAAATTTAATTAAAAGATTAATTAAAAAAACGTTAACTGAAAAAATTCAAATGAATTTACTAAAAAAATGTGCATTGTCAGCTTAATATACATATGCTGATATTTACTCCTTAAAATCTTAATTTTGATTTCTTAAAAATATAAAAGTGAAAACATTTCAAAGAATTTTTTCAGTAAAGTACAAATAATGTTCTGGCTTTTAGAAAGCATGGGGTTTAGAACCCTACTCATATTAATTTCTGCTCGTTTTGAAATTGATTCTGTTATTTATTTTAATTTCTGTTTGTTTTGGGTTTCATTTATTTATTGACACTGATTTGTGGTAGTTATATGCTTGGTAGATTATTTGATTCTATTTTTGTTCATATTCGGTTTAATAGAGTTCTTTACTTTTTTTTGAAAACTTGTTTTTTGGAAAGTTTTTTTAATTAATTTATGTTCGTTTTATATTGACATAGTCTTTTTCAGGGAGAAAGACTGAGCCTCTTCTAACGTTAAACAACCATCCCTTCCATAAAAACCTTAAATACCCCTGGGCATAACTTACAACCCTTGCCCATAATCTGTGGAGTTTGTTTCAACTCCGAAAGCCTTGTTATATGATATTTAGACTATTTTGAATAGAATGTCTATCTCAAAATTTCTACAAGATGCATTTCGGGACAATACGACGTGTGTGTCGGGGGGAGGCAGGGGTGGATCCAGGATTTTTTAGGGGGGCGCAAAATAGGTTGATCCGATAAACTTGCGTTAGGAGCGAGTTTAATTAACGCAAACTTGCGCTAATTAAGTAAATTACACTACTTTAGACTACGCTAGGGGGCGCCCCTCCCCCCCTGGATCCGCAACTGGGGGAGGGGGTAGCTGCCCTCCGATCTTTTTGACTCTTAAAAAGAGCACTAGAGCGTCTGATTACCAATCCAATGAGCCCCTTCGGAAGTTTATATGACCATGCTTTCTATAAAAACCTTATATGTCCCCAGGGCATAACTTACAACCCTTGCCCTGAGGGCTGGGGGGGGGGATTTTTTATCCTCAAAGACATACTTTCTAGACCTGTCTGATATGCTGAATAAAATGGCTATCTCAAAATTTTGATTGGAAGTGTTTTGGGAAATGATGAGCATGGAGGGGCATTTGCCCTCTGATCACTTTTGACTAATAAAAAAGGCACAAGTCCTCTCAATTTTCAATTGAATGAGCCCTTTTTGAAGCTTCTACGACAAAGCTTTCGATAAGAACCTTATATACCCCAAGGGCACAACTTAGGACCCTTATCCTGAAGGCTATGGGGAGGGGAAGGTTGTCATCCTCAAAGGCATAATTTCCAGACCTTACAACTACGTTGAACAAAATTGCCATATCAAAATGTTGGTCGGAAATGTTTGGGGAAATGATGGGGATGGGGGTGGGGTGATTCTTCCTCCGATTAATTTCGACTACTAAAAAGGACAATAGCCCTCTCAATTTCCAATCCAATGAGCCTTTTTTGAAGTTTTTACAAAATACTTTCTATAAAAACATTATATGCCCCCAGGGCATAACTTGCAACCTTAGCCCTGAGGGCTGTTGGGGCTGGGGATGTCATACTTAAAAACATAATTTCCGGATCCTTCAACTACGTTCAACAAAATGGCTATATCAAAATGTTGATCGAAAGTGTTTGGGGAAATGATGGGCATGGGGGGGGCATTCACCCTTCTATCGCTTTTGACTATTATTCAGGGCACTAGCCACCCCAATTCCCTATAAAACAATTTCTATAAAACCTCATATTCCCCCAGGGCATAACTTGAAACCTTAGCCCTGAGGGCTGTGGAGGGTTGTCATACTCAAAAACATAATTTCCTGACCCTTCTACCACGTTCTCAAAAATAGATATACCAAAAATTGAATCAGAAGTGTTTGGAGAAATGATGGGCATCGGGGGGGGGGGTCATTCGCCCTCCGATTGCTTTTGACTATTAATAAGGGCAATAGCCCTCTCAATTCCCAATTGAATGAGCCCTTTTTGAAGTTTCTATGGCAATGCTTTCTATGAAAACCTTATATGGCCACAGGGCATAACTTACAACCCTTGCCATGAGGGTTGTGGGGGGGGGGGGTGTCATCCACAAAGACCTCCTTTCCAGAACTTTCAACTACGTTGAACAAAATGGTTATCCCAAAATTATGATTGGATGTGTTTGGGGAAATGGAGGGCGTGAGAGGGGGGTTATTCGTCCTTCAATCACTTTTGACTATCAAAAAGAGCACTAGCCCTCTCAATTTAAAATCGAATGAGCCTTTTTTTAAATACCTACAACATCGCTTTCTGTAAAAACCTTATTTGCCCCCAGATCATAACTTACAATCCTTACCCTGAGGGCTGTGGGGGGTTATCATCCGTAAAGACTTAATTTCTAGAACTCTCAACTACGTTGAAAAAAATGGCTATTTGGAAATTTTAATTGGATGTATTTTGGGAAACGGTTGGCGTGAGAGGAGGTTTAGTTGTCCTCCAATTACTTTCTACTATTAAAAAGGGCACAAGCCCTTTCAATTTCCAATTGAAGAGGCCCTTTTTGAACTTTCTAAAACCACCCTTTCCATAAAAACCTTATATGCCCCCAGGCCATAACTTACAACACTTACCCTGAGGTCTGTGGGGGGAGTTGTCATCCTCAAAGACCTAATTTCCAGAACTTTCAACTATGTTGAACAAATTGGCTATCTCAAAATTATGATCGGATGTGTTTGGGAAAATGGTGGGCGTGAGAGGGGGGTTAGCTGCACTCTAATCAATTCGACTATTAAAAAGCCCTTTCAGTTTCCAATCAAATGAGCCCGAGCCCTAGCCCTTTCAGTTTCCAATCAAATGAGCCCTTTTTGAAGTTTCTACGAGAACGCGTTCTATAAGAACCTTATACGCCCCCAGGGCATAACTTACAACGCTTGCCCTGAGGGCTCTATGGGAGTAATCATCCTCAAAGACCTAATTTTCAAAACTTTCAACTACGTTGAACAGAATAGCTATCTCAAAATTTGGATTGCATGTATTTGGGGAAACGGTGGGCGTGAGGGGAGGGGAGGGTTAGTTGCCCTTCAATCACTTTCAACTATTAAAAAGGGCACTAGTGTACCAGGGTATAACTTACAACCCTTGCCCTGAGGGCTGTGGGGGGTTGCCATCCTCAATGACCTAATTTCTAGAACTTTAAACAACATGGCTATCTCAAAATTTTGATTGGATGTGTTGACAAAACTTAAAACCCTTGCCCTGAGGGCTCTGAGGTGGTTATCATCCCCAAAGACCTAATTTCCAAAACTTTCATCTGCTTTGAACAAAATAGATATCTCATAATTTTGATTGTATGCGTTTGAGGAAATGATGGGCGTGAGAGGGTGTTTAGTTGCCCTCCAATCACTTTCAACTAATTAAAAGGGCACTAGCCATTTCAATTTCCATTTGAATGAGCCCTTTTTGAAGTTTTTATGACAAAGCTTTCTGTAAAAATCCTTATATGCCCCCAGGGCATAACTTAGAAACTTAACCCTGAGGTCCCTGGGGGAGGCTTGTCGACCTCAAAGACATAAATTCCCGAACTTTTCACTACTGTGAACAAAATGGCTATCTCAAAATTTTGATTGGATGTGTTTTGGAATTAAAAAAGGTGGGCATGAGAGGGAAAGGGGGGGGGGGGGGGGTAGCTGCCCTCATATCCCTTTCGACTATTAAAAAGGGCACTAGCCCTTTCAGTTTCCAATCAAATGAGCCCGAGCCCTAGCCCTTTCAGTTTCCAATCAAATGAGCACTTTTTGAAGTTTCTACGACAACGCGTTCTATAAGAACCTTATACGCCCCCAGGGCATAACTTACAACGCTTGCCCTGAGGGCTCTAAGGGGGAAATCATCCTCAAAGACCTAATTTTCAAAACTTTCAACTACGTTGAACAGAATGGCTATCTCAAAATTTGGATTGCATGTATTTGGGGAAACGGTGGGCGTGAGGGGAGGGGAGGGTTAGTTGCCCTTCAATCACTTTCAACTATTAAAAAGGGCACTAGTGTACCAGGGCATAGCTTATAACCCTTACCCTGAGGGCTCTGGGGGGTTGCCATCCTCAATGGCCTAATTTCTAGAACTTTAAACAACATGGCTATCTCAAAATTTTGATTGGATGTGTTTACATAACTTAAAACCCTTGCCCTGAGGGCTCTGAGGGGTTTATCATCCTCAAAGACCTAATTTCCAGAACTTTCTACTACGTTGAACAAAATGGATATCTCAAAATTTTGAGTGCATGTGTTTAGGGAAATGGTGGGTATGAGAGGGGGATAGTTACTCTCCATTCACTTTCAATTATTAAAAGGGCATTAGCCATTTCAATTTTCAATTGAATGAGTCCTTTTTGAAGTTTTTATGACAAAGCTTTCTATAAAAACCTTATATGTCCCCAGGACATAACTTAGAAACTTAACCCTGAGGTCCCGGGGGGGGGGGGCTTGTCGACCTCAAAGACATAAATTTCCGAACTTTTCACTACGTTGAACAAAATGGCTATCTCAAAATTTTGATTGGATGTGTTTGGGGAAATGGTGGGCATGAGAGAGGAAGGGGGGGGGGGGGGTAGCTGCCCTCCAATCCCTTTCGACTATTAAAAAGGGTACTAGCCCTTTCAATTTCCAATCAAATGCGCTAACAAACAAACTGGTACATTATAAGATAAAGAGCATAATTTTCATTTATTTAGGATTTCAGCAAACGCTGAAACAAAAGCTTTTTCTATAACGGTTAGTTCTTGCATTGATAGGATTTAGAACCGGAAATTTTTGTGCTTTTAATCGAGGTTAAATGGGGTTTTGGTGTGCAATAAGGGGCTGGGAATAGAAATTGAAAACTTGGGTTAAGAAGCAGATTATGGAAGCAGAGGTGGAATTCCTCGAGGAGAAGAATGTAAGGCACTTTGCTCCGCCTGTAAATAATCCTCAAGGATCTTTTTTGTATAATTTCTAGCCTTTCGGACTGATCCACCGTAAGGCCAAAATGTCATATCGGGCAAACATACTCAAGCAGTGGGCGGATAAAAGATATGTAAAGGTACAGGATATGTGTTTTTGGGCAAAAGTCTGTCGTGTTCAGATGTCAAGAAACAACTATCTGCTCAAGGGCCTGTTGTCAGAAGTGTAGCTATAAACCGTGCGCGTTAATATAAGTTCCAGTCCTTATTGAAATAATTTCTGTTTTTTTTTTCAGAATATTAATGGCACTCAGGAGAAAATAGGAACTTTTGAGAATCCGCCATTAAAGTATGATATTTTCAGTTTAAGTGAACACTAGCTTAATGTAGATAATTCTTTAATGCCAGGACATTCGTCTGACATGTGTCAAAAAAGAAACAAGGATTTTCAGTCCTGTGATTCTTATCATTCAATGACAGTTTGTTTGGTTATTACAAAACTAATTGAAAAGATTTTCTTTTCAAAATGTCGAATTTTACGTGATCATGGAGATCATCAGTTTGGTTTTCGCGTGAGTCTTGGTGTTGAGAATGCATATGCAGTTTTCACGTCTATTTTGGGGGAGAGTTTGTGCAATAGATATTTCAAAGGCATTTGATTCAGTCCTACACTCCCCAGCTATTTTAGCACTTCTGAGGAGCAGAGTAAGCACATTCATTTGTGCCTGTCTGTGGCAATGGTATCCAATTTCTTCTTTACGTGTCCATGTCAAAAATCTTTATAGCAGTCCTGCAATATTTAACAACGCCATCTGCTGTGCAACCCACAGAATATCACATTTTCTTATTGAGCCATTCATTGATGCAAGTCACCTTTGATGCGCGAATGACATTCTCTTCCAGTCTCATGATTTGCAATCCCTCCAGGCGGCAATGAGTAGCCTCTATGTCAGGCTGTTTGACATCAGGCTGTCAGTCGCTTTTGCTAAAACTGAATTTCTCACTTTCGGTTGTCATTACCCTCCTGTTTCAAAAATTTAGGTTTGCCCTGCTACAATTTCTGCCTCTGCATCTCTTGGGTTCCTAGGCCTTCCATTTGAGACCTCGATTTGGGCAATATGGTCACTAATAATCAATGTGAGGAGAGAGAAATTGAGAAAGTCCTGCGGATTTCCTCTCTAGAATTAAAGGCCAATTTGACAGGAAAATGCTTGGTTGGCTGAATAACTCATTTTCGCACCACACGTGTTGTTTTTGACACCCTTTTGGACAGTTTTCTCCACCTTTTATAAAAAGCAAATCCGATCGTTGTTCTTTAGTTTCTGCAAGTATTTTCTCAGTATTCCCTGTTGGACTTTTAATAATTGCATTTCCCGACAGTATGGTGTTTTTGAGATTTGTCAAAAATAGATGAGCTGTCTCGTGAATTTGCTGACCACTGCAATAGAATCGGCGATTTTCCACTAGATTGTTGTCTTTTGAGTGCCTAGTGTCGTATTGGGCTTCTGGTAAAGGGCTAATTGGATAAGAGAAACCTTGGTCAGCTATATAACACATTTTTTGCACCATGTGTGTTGTTTCTACAGCCTTTTGGACCATTTTCTCCGCCGCTAATAATAAGTCAGTCCGATTGTAATTATCTTCTTCTATTTAACAGCAGGCGGGCTTTTCAGTATAACTATTTAGCCCTTTTCCTTTTGCTTCACTCTGTGGGCTACAGAGCTACTGGCTTGATTGCCTCATATTTATTAGATATATTCAGATATCTTTCAGCAGATCTTTCGACTCTAGGAGTTCAAATATAAGATGATAGATGTCGATTTCTATGCTCTGTGTGCAGGTACAGTTGGCTAGGCTCTTGGCTGATAGTGGGATTTTGTTGTGTTTGAAGTATTTTAACAGTTTAAAAAGCAAGGTATGTTGTGCAGACGTCAGCATATTACATTCAAATAGGCAATGGTCAATTGTTTCATTATTCATATTACAATGCCTGCAAAGAGGGGACAGGGGAATTGAACCACTTGAATTAGAAAGCTTATATGAGAATGCAAGGAAATTTAGTCCATTTGTTCCAGAACGAATTCTATGATAAATTTTAGAAAGATACTTATTGGGAAAGGGGGAAAGGATAGGATTAATCTGATTAAAATTAATATCTGATAGCCTCCATCGGTAAAAATCTCTAATTTGTATTGGTCTCCCACTTGGCTGGTCAATATTTATAGAATTTTTTGCTATTTCATCAACATGATGATTACAACTTATGCCAGAGTGGCTAGTAATGTACTGAAAGTAAGTTTTTATGCAACTTGAAGAAAGATTATCAATAATAATGAGACAATGATAAGTGTCAATGTCCAACTTATATTGAGGAGCTGAGGCCAGCAACTCAAGGCTTGATAAAGAGTCGGAATAGATGATAATATTATTTGAATTTGCAATCAAAGGTTGGTTTTGCTTAAGGTGTTCTAATGCCATGATTATGGCATTTAACTCAGCAGACATTATAGATAAATTATTAAATAATCTCTCTCCTATTGCAATTTTCAAATGAGGAAGGAAAACACCACTTGCAACTTTCTCATCCATTTTTGACCCATCAACAAATATTTGGAAGTGATTTTTATAGGTAATTGTATTAAGTTCTGCAAATTTTTTTTGGACAAAAGCAATGGGGGTTAAATCTTTATTCCATTTTGAAAATTCAGTATTTATTATGGGAAATGACCAAGTCCATGGAGGGGATTGGGGGAAAGTAGGTGCAATAGAATTTGCTGGTACAGGGAACTTCTTTTGAATATTGGCATACTCATCTGCAATACCTCTATACATGGCTGGATTTCTTAACCAATTATGTAATGTGTGTGAGCTATTTGATTCAATTTTTGTAAGATGTTTTATCAAGAGAAAGCTACGTCTCTCCCTTATTGTTGTTAATCCACTCTCCATAAGCAGAAACTTGGTGCTTGTGGGTTTCCTAAGACCAAATATGAGACGTATTATATCATTTTGTGTTGTTTCAATTTTTTACATCTGGGTCTTTGCACATGCACCATAGACAATTAGCCCATAGTCAATATGGGGTCTTATATGTGATTTATAAAAGTGGAGTAAGGTTTTCTTCTTACAACCCCAGGGTGTGGAAAGAAGTCTTTTTAGTATATTTGCTTTTCTATAACATTTTTTTATTGTGTTTGAAATGTGGAGGTGGAAATTAAGTTTTTGGTCAAGCATGAGACCTAGGTAATTAATATTATTATCTTCTGGAATAGATGTTTTATTTAGAGTTAGTTTTGCATTAACATGGTTTCGCTTCCGGTGAAATTGGATTATTTTTGACTTGGTGGGTGCAATGGGTAAATCTGAATGTTGAGAGAATTTTTCAAACTGGAAAAGTGACTTTTGCAGATTTGACTGTGCTATCTGAAAGGTGTTGCCAGATGACCATAGCACCAGATCATCAGCATATTGTAGATTCGTGTGGGGTAGGTTCATGTCCCAGAGATATAGGGCGAAAAGGAGGCAACTGAGGACTGCTCCCTGAGGTAGGCCTTTGGAAATTGTCTTTTGGGGTGAAGAGGCTGAACCAACACAAACAATGAAACTTCGCACTTCTATGAAGGATTTAATAAAGGATACTAGCTTAGGAGGTACTCCAAGGTTTGCAAGTTTATTTAAAAGGATTTGGTGGTTCACATTGTCATATGCTCCTTCAAAATCTAGGAAAGCTGCCACTAGGATATTATTTTTGAGAAAGATTCATTTATTGCATTTGTTAGCAAAATGAAAGCATCTGTTGAGGAGTGGTAATTCCTGAATCCAGTTTGAGTGTGTGGGATCATGTTATTTTTCTCAACAAACCAGAGGAGTCTGTGATAAATCATTTTCTCCATTATTTTCCCCATCACAGGTGTAATCATTATGGGCCTATAAGACTCAGGGTTATCTTTTGGTTTATTTTTCTTTAGGATTGGTAGGATGGACGAACATTTTCATATATTGAGGAACCTAGAAGATGCCCAAGCGTGATTATAACAATTTAGCAGTTCTTGTTTGTATGAAGGTGTGAGATTCTTTATCCATGTAGGGTGTATATTGTCATAGCTACTGCTAGTTTTGGACCTAATATGATGTATTGTATTATTCAATTCCTGGATTGAAAATGGATTGGTTATGGACTCGGATCCTGGGCGTGGTTGGTAACTAGGGTTCATAGGAATTGTTGACAGTTTGCTTTGATTATTTGATGTTAGCTTATTAACAAAAAGAGTTGCAAATAGGTTAACCTTTTCATTATCATTGTCATAATGGGTATTATTATGTATAAGCTCATACAGGAGTGGGTTGGGAGAAGTCTTTTTCCCACATATGTGGCTTATGACTTTATGTATAATTGGCTCATTTGTTTCTCTGGAGAGATTATTTGCAAAATTATTCCAGTATTTATATTTAGCATCTATTATAGTCCTTTTTAGATTAGATTCTGCTTGTAGTTTTTTTAAATATGTAGTAGGTGTTGGTTTTTTTATGAATTCTGTCCTAGCTGCCTTTTTTATCCTCCATTTATTTAGGCACTCATTTGTCCACCATGCTTTAGGACTTTGTTTAGGAAATTTTTTCTTAGGTGTTGTCCTGGGGATAGCATGATTAGCTATATTTATTAGTAAAGATGTCAACGCTTCAGCATGTGTGTCAACTGTTGTGTTAGAAATGCATGAACTTTGGGTGAAACTTGTAATCTCATCATTTAGCTTATTTTGGAAAATAGACCAATTTGCTTTAGTGTTGATATATTTGGATGTATGAGATAAAGTTTCAGCAGGTTCATTTAGGGAGCAAACTATAGCAAAGTGGTCTGTACATAGACTATCAATTTTATTTATGTAAATTTTGTTCAAAAAATTTAAAGACACAATTTGTAGGTCAATTGTGGAGAAATTGCCACTTTTGGGGTTGAAATAAGTATTCAGGTTTGGAGGGGTAGCAACAACTAATTCATTATTATTTGAAGTCATATGCTCAATAAATTTACCAGCTTTATTTGCTGGTTTATTCCCCCACAAAAGGCTGTGGGCATTGAAATCACCACAAATAATGATATTTTTTAACATGTTAGAATTATTTATATAATTAAAGAAATCCTTGGCATCTGTAGTTTGGCCATTAGGGTTATAAAAGCTTATTATGTAGATTTTTAAATTATTCAGCCAAACACTTAAACCAATTACATCAACATCATTTTCAAAATCTGGAAAATTGATGCCACAAAATTTTATATTATTATTAACTAATAAAGCTACACCACCTCCTTTTCTCTTTGAAGATCTATCCTTTCTCAGGATAGTATATCCCAGAGACTTAATTTGTTGATTTTGGGTTAAATAAGTTTCCTGGAGGCAAGCAATATTAATTGAAGTATTATTCATAAATGATATTAGTTCATTTAGCTTATTTTCTGTGAGTGATCTTACATTCCATTGGAGTATTGATAAACGTTGTGTTATTGATTTATTCTTCATATGACTGTGTATCAATGTTCAGCTTTGTTAACAGTAAAGCAAGATCTTTTTTTGCTTGAATGAGCATATCATCTGGGATGTAGATTTTTGCCAATTCTGCAATAATTTTTGTTTTCTGTAGTGGATGTATGTTCATGGCCTGAACTGCATTACAGTTTAGAATGAATAAGCATATATTTGGGGATTGCATTTTTGGTATTGCATCCTGTTTGTTGGTTAAGGGATTGACTCCTGGTAGTGTTTCTGGTTTGTTTCTTCTTGGGAGGGAGGGCCAGGCTGACCTCATCTCACTGGAAAAGGAGGCTTGTTGGCTTGGCGATTCCTTCTGATAGGGATTCGATCTAGGGGGCTTAGAAGATGGTGTTTTATAAGGGGTACTTGATGCATTAGGGGCGTTTGACTTGGGGGTTTTTGTTGGTTTCATAACAGGCTTTATTTGTTATCGTTGGGCAGCATTTGCTTCAATTGCTGCAAAGGGGTATGGGATGGCTTTCTCTGTTGATATTTGGAGTGTTAGAGCTCTTTTCTTGTATGCAGGGCATAATGATTTATTTGTAGATTCATGTGGACCTTTGCAATTGATGCATGCAGGCTGAGTGTTGTTGCAAGTTGTCAGCTCTTTAGGATGGAAAGATTTACAATTACTACACTCTTGGAGAATTTCATTGCATTTGTTTGTTGTGTGTCCCAGTTTGAAACACTTCTGACACTGAAAAGGCTTAGGTTTGTATTCCTTGTGTGGTTTGATTTGCCCAAATAGGAATAATTTTTCTGGGATATCAATTTTATCCTTCAGTGTGAATAAGAAGGATCTACTAGTTTTTAGCCCATTAGAGTTGGGTTTTCCAAGTTGGGTAACATCCTCAACTGGGATTGTGTTTCCAGCCCTATCTGAAAGGCCTTCTTTTAACTCCTGAGTAGATATCTCTGGGGGAACATTATAAACTACTATTTTTGTTGGTGATTGTTTTGGGTTCCAATTAGATGCAATAATTGGGTTATTCAGAAGGGATTTAAGGTTAATTATTGTATCTGCTGATTTCTGATCTTCTACAGCTATTAGCAGAGATCCATCACGGTTAATGTTAAGAGAGAATATTGATTTTAGCAATTTAAAAATTGCAACTCTTATTGCAGAGATCATTTTTATTTCAAAGGGGGTAGTGGGAGTAATTTTAAGGTAGATTCCTAAGTTTTTGGAGGGAGGATCTTGGGCAGGGAGAGGGGAAATGCTTTTAATTGGGGAGATTTTTTTCCTTTTTTAGAACTTCTAGAGAGGACCTCTTGAAACCCATTATCATCTATGGTTACATTAGCCCCTACACTTATCATTGTCCTATTCTCCGAATTGGAGCTATCATTATAACTTTGAGATAGGGTGCTTGACCAGCCAGGATGGGTATCTTTCACTATGACACTTTCACTGGAATTTGATTTGGGATCTGGGGGGACTTTTCTTTTGGAGGACTTCTAATCATTGCCTATTAGAAAAAGCTTTAAACACAGAAATAAAACTAAATCAAAAAGCGAAAATAGAAGATATCAAACAGTCCGCACTATACTATGGGGGAGGATAAACACCACAGTATAGCCCTGAGGATGTCTTGAGCAGAATTGGTTTGGTACAACTGCTGATTAGAATAGATAATAATCACAAGAAAATATATTTCGATTTTCTTAAAAGGTTGCTGCTGCTGAAAGAATTCATTTTTAATTATTCATGTTCTGCAAATTTCTTCTATGATGTCTTCTGTTCATGATGTCTTCTATGAAGTTTCTAATGTCGGAAAAGGTAAAATCTCATAGCATTTGATCTTTGTTGATTGAGTGTTTAGAAGTTAAGTTTTCAGTAATCCTACATGTTTTTATCAGTGTCCTTTTCGTGTTTCTTTTAGTTCACACTCCTCTTAGTGCGTCTTTGTTATATATAAAGTGTAACAATAAATTATTATTATTATTATAGCAAATGTCTTTGACAAAATGTGCGACAAACAGGAGCGTCAATTCGGGGAGGGGGTGAAGGCTCTATTTTGGTTTTGGGAAATACCTTTTTTGGCATTTTCATTGAAAAAATCCAATAGAATCCCCACCCACCCCCCCCCTACATTGACACTCCTAACGAAAAGAATAAAATAAATCCAATTTGTTCTAATAATTGTAGTTTTCAAAAGCTAAAACTAACTGAAGTTCTTTTCTATTTGAACGCCATCTACATCTACATGAATTTTACTTACAGTTACAGGAACAAATAGACAGGGTCCCAGTTGGAAATATGGTATTTTTATTAGATTTTAATGCCCAGGTTGGTAGAAATAGGGATAGATGGTATTTTAGCCTAGGTAAATTTGGTGTAGGAAAAGAAAACAGTAATATCTACAGACTGCTGAAATTTTGTAGGTATAACAATCTAGTTATAGCCAATACAGTATTTGGTCATAAAATAGCGTATAAGTTAACATGGTATTCATGTGATGGTAAGATACCTAACCTTATCTATTATGTTATAGTAAACCGAAGACTGTCAGGATCAATACAAAATACTAGGGTATATAGGAGCGCTTTTATTAATGTTAAAAATAAAGATCACCATGTCTAGTAGTGTCTAGAGTTAATTTAAATCTGAAATTTCGAAAGGGAAAACTACCTTCTGAAAATTTATGTCGTTGGTAGATTCCAGGATGAGAATGCGAGCGAAACTTTCAAGGAACAGCTAAATAAGCTAGTGATCACAGAAGGAAGAGAATAATTGAGTGATACAAATGCATATGACCTATTGGTTGAATGTGTTGAACCCCAAACAACAACAACAACAGATAAATACTAAACTGGAGAGTTAAAATTTGACAGTCGTAGAAGATGGATGGAATAATATTAGGAAGTTAGTGAAGTTGCAGATGGTGCCTTAGGGAAGAAAGTTAGAGATACAGCTAGTAATATTAGTGAAAATGCTCTATGTTTAATAGAGAGGAGAAGGGACTCGTACAAGATTTGAGATAGATAATATGAAAATAAAGGAATGTAAAGAAAGTAGAGAAAGCATTAAAAAATCAACTAAGGGAGTGTGAAGTGGAGACCATAGATAAAATTGCCAAGGATCTGGAAGATGTAGCTAGATGACATAATAATAAAATATTGTACTAGCATGTTAATAAGCTGAGAGTGAGTAGTCTATCTGGACTTGTCCTGGTTAAAGATAGGAACGGGGCCACACATAGTGATAAGAAAAGAGAGAGGGGTAGAATATTTTGAAGATGTGCTAAACCAGGATAGAGTTACAGGTGGAAAATGAGGAATATGAGGAAATGAGGAATATGAGGAAAATGAGGAAAATGAGGTGGAATATAGAGGAAAATGAAGAAGTTTGTGACCCCTTGGATGTGAAGAAAGATTTCTTTTCTGAGGAAGAATTAGTGATAGTACCAAAAGGATTAAAAAAAATGAAGCCCCAGGTGCTGATAGTGTTGTAAATGAGTTTCTTAAATATGGTGGCTATGAGGTTAGAAATAAGTTAATGAAGATTATTAATATGATTTCTGAAAAAAGGGGAAGTACCTAGAGATTTTAGAAAAACCCTAATTAAACCCCTGCATAAGAATGGTGATAAGATTAAGTTTGGTAATTATAGAGGCATTAGCCTGGTTGCACGGCTACCAAAACACTTTGCTGATGACAAGACTGATTTCAATCTAAATTGTGCTGCCAATTTTCACCAACAAAATCCACCACTAGCTTTTATTTTTTGTGGGTCAATTTGAACAGCAATTGTTGATCAAAAAGGTTTTCATGGTTGCCAAAACACTTCGCTGACGACAAGACTAATTCACAAAGCAAAGGGGAATGGCTTGTTGATCAACTATGATTGAGTATTTTTGCTAGATAATGGAAAAACACCTATTCTAAGTCATCAATAAAAAAATTGTCAAACTAAAATCACAAAAGAAAATATGTTCATAAAATTTTATTGAGCATCCTCTCCTTGCAAAGGTTCAGCTAAGATTACAAAGTATTAATACAAGTCGAGTGCATACCCATTTCTAAAGGAAACATTTTAAATGAATAAAAGTTGTACTGTTAGATTCTTTATTTTATGTTCTTTCTGAATATCATAGATGCTCTTTTCACAGTACATCCCCTCCTGATAGTCCCATATACATTAGCGGATCCAGGGGGACGGGCAGGGGGTGACCACCCCCCACCCCCCTTGACATGCACAAAAAGTTCTATTATTATATTTCTGTGACTTGATTTTGAGATCAACGCTGGATCAACGCAGGTTTTCATCATCAGTAGAAATACTACATCATTAAAATAAAAACTAATACATTTATACAAAACAAAATGATTAACTTCTGGAAAGAAATGTTGAATTTATGAAGTTGTAGAAAACAAATGTTGAATTTGTAGTTGTATACTTGATTGGTCTCATTTCCTCATAAATATGATGCATATATGGGGAAATGAGACGCATATATATGTTGTATATATAGGGAAACAAGACCAATCAAGTATACAACTATAAATTCAACATTTCTTTTGCAATTAGAAGACACAGAAGACTTTGCCATCTTCATTGGAAATTCATTTTACATTTAGGCAAGATTAAAGAAGAAAATTTACATCTCAAGACTTTGAATGAACCCTGTTTTTTAACTCTCTCAGAAAAATCTAGTGAATGACCCAGAAGTTAATTATTTTGTTTTGCATAAATATGTTAGTTTTTATTTTAACACTTTAGTATTTCTTGTGATGATAATTGGTGCATATGTGATCAAAATATCTAGACTTTTGTACCTATTTTCATTGTCTAAATAAATGGACTTTCCCCCATTTGAATGCTTATTTGTTTGTTATGAGAACTGTACCATGAATAATATGTAATATGTACTTAAAATACGAAAAACTTATTTCCTTCTAAAAATACTTCTGATATAAATTAAACTCCCCCTAATTGAGTTTAAATCCTGTTTCAAACTTGAGTCTAAAGTCTAATCAACAAAAGAAAAACTGCGTTTTATTGTCAGCCAAATATCCCTTTAAAGTACCAAGTAAAAGATGATTAATTTTTGCATAACAGCTTGAGGAATTTCAAGAATACTCTGTTGTACTCTGTAAAACTTCACATTGTTTGTTCTACAAAACAAAAGAGACTTGAACATTTCCAAACGCTATTGACAGATTTGAAAAACAAAAAACTACGGGTTTTTTGCAAGTACAAAGCTAATGAGATGGATTTGAATTTTGCAGAAGTATTCAACAAAAAAATAGTGGGACATTGTTTGAAACTAAGTTTGGAGGTTCTCTTAGGAATGTGAGCATTTAATGATCAAAATATTGACAAAAACTATTGGGTAATCAGTCAGCATAATGATCTTATTTTGTCAGCATAAGAATAAAGTAGGGGGCCCTCCAAAAGGAGTTGAGCCAATTGTGAAATAGCTATTAATGCACAGAATCAAGACTCGTGTTATATAGTGATGAAAAAGTGTTTTTGGGCACTACTAGACTATTCTATGATCTATTATGATATTATCATTCTGACTGTCAGTACGGTTGAATTGAAGTTTTGCTTATACACATACATTGCTGTATACCCAAATGTAAGTCTTAATAAACCTATCCTATTACTTTTCTATTTGTGTTTGTTTTTATTATATGCCTGTATCTCGTATCATAGTAGGTAACTAGTTCAATTTTACTCCACAGGTAGCGCTCCCAAGGAATCTGATCACCATATAACACTAGAGGAACTTAGCCAAGAAACAACTATAAGAAGTATGGCTACGCATTTGGACAATCGACTCCCCAACCCAAATTAATTACCCCATAAAACAATTCAAACCTATTACTTTAATCTATTTCATTTTCTCCCATAGGGAGTGGAGCGGTCATTTTCTACCCCCTATTATAGAACTTAAGTGTTGACAGTGATTCCAATGCTGTGACAAATGGCAAAACTATGGCTGATTCTTTAGCATCAACTGAAGTGTGTAGCCCCGAGCCTAACACAAGCATCAAAAATATAAGCACTTTCTGCAAAAATGATATTGGAAACCATATTGATAGAATTGAAAAACTGGATAATTACATGCAATACCAATTGCTTCAGAACCCTTAGATTCTGCCATCTAACTACAGCTTCCCCTATTCAGTTCACAAGAAGCAGGGCAGGAACAAAAAAAGATTTTTCAATCATACTTGCTTGAAAGAACTGCATTGGCTACCACTCTCAAATAAGATGAGAGGCCTATTCTGTAAATATTGGGTTTTGTTTAACGTCCAAGCGGTGGGAGGCTCCAATCAATTGCAAAACTTGGTAAAATGCCCCTTGTGACATTTTCTAAGCTAACTGGAGAAGACAGCAACTTGCTGTCTCATGAAAATAATCAGTACCACCATGATTCAGTTGATGCAGTCAAACATTTCCTTCTAAAATATAATAGCCCTGAAACCAGCACTTTAAGCCTTGTAAACAAACAACACAGCCAAAAAGTGCAGGAAAACAGAGCAAAATTGAAACCAATTGTAGAATCAATTATTTGTAGAAACTTTTAAGGTACCATGTAAATACAAATGATGTCACTTTAAAACAATATTTAGAAAGCTCATGTACAAAAGCTACTTATATAAGCAAAACAATGTAGAATGAATTAATTCAATGTGGTGCTAAAGAGATTCTTAGAGAAATTCTTGCACAAGTTCATTCTGCCAAGTTTTACTGTGTGGTTGTTGATGAAACAACAGATGTGTCACATGAGTCACAACTAAGTATTGTCCTTTGCTTCAATTACAATTGAACAAAACACAAGGACTTTACTGAATTATTAGACCTACACAAAACATGTTACTTGGACAGCATTGGAAACTTTGAACTGATCATTAAAGGGGAAACATGTGGAAATGTTGTGTTGGATTTTCTTTGATCTCTTGGGCTACATTTGGAAAATTGTGTGAGCATAGGCACTGATGGATGTGCTATGATAGTTTCAGAACATTGTGGTGCAGTAAAACAAGTTGAAAAGGTAGTAAAGATTGCCCTGCGTTGCCCATGTTTCAACCATGCTCTAAATCTTTCTATGTCAAAAACCTTTTCTGTCCAGAGTGTTAGAAATTGCACCAGAGTAATAAAAGAAATAGTTACTTTTTTGGGGCTTCTGTAAGGCACAATTATGCTTTAACCAGAGAAATAGAATCACAACTATCTTGCATGTGTGAAACACGCTGGATCAAAAGTTTACAATTCCTTAATGTAGTTTGTGGTAGAGTTACCTAAAATCATGGAAGCTCTTGAGATCATCAGTGGCTGGGCAGAATGCATAACTGCAACAAAAGCAAAATTATTGACTGCTGTCACATCCTCAAATCTGATAGCAACCATTTACACTCTTAGTAACATAACTGGACTGTTTTTACCACTCAGCCAACTATTTCAGAAGAAGAACATGGGCCTTGTATCAGCAGTAAGCCATGTCAAGGACCTTCTTACCCAGTTGGAAGTCAAGCATTGATAGAGTGAAAGCAAGTTAAAAAAAAACATTTGACAAGGTAACTAAAGCAGAAATTGAGCTAGGTTTAGAAATAACAGTCCCAATGATATCAAAAAGTAAATGAATTGGGTCAATGTGCCATTCAATTCACATGAGGAATATCATAGACATTCAGTTTTTATTCCCCTGTTGGACACAACTATTTCAGACTTAGAGAGCTGTTTTCCTGTAGAAATGCTGGTCACTTTCAAACTCAGTGTGTTCATGCCAATAAATTGTATAGAAATGAACAAAAATAATTTGCTGATACAATTCATGGCTTATCAGTGTAATACTGGTCAGTGATTGGTTTCCTCTCCCAAACGGTCTGTGAATCTGTCCTGAATAGAGAAGTGAAAATATAGAAAGCTCTATGGGTTTGTCTAAGAGAAAGCAATGCAGGCAAATGTAGCCTGAAACACTAGGAGAAACTTTACAGAAACACAACTGCAATGCTTATATTTTCCCAATATTTCAGCAGTTTTGCAGATCCTCATGACCCTACCTGTCAGCATGGCATCTGTTGAATGAAGTTTTTCTACCTTGAGAAGATTGAAAACATGGCTAAGAAATAAAATAATAGAGGAAAGACTCAACAGACTTGCCCTTCTTCACGTTTACCGTGATATTGTCATAAGTGTAGAAAGCATTATTGATAGATTTGCTAATAGTGGGAATAGGAGGCTAGAATTTGTTATATAATATTGATAGTGATTTTATAAATGTGGTTTTGTGGATAGCTTTATAGAAATAATACGAGGCATGTTTTTTTAAGAAGTACTGTTGTGTGATTCTGCTGCCGCAGCGCTATGGTGGGCATTCTGCACATGCGTGCTGGTTACCTACATCTCTTGTCTACGCACTGACGCCATTACAGTCGGATTCTGCATTGTATACATTGTTTACTAAGTGTTTAAGATGCCTCCAACAATCATGAATCCCGCCAATTGTGAAGTACGGGCTGTTATACGATTTCTTAGTGCTAAAGGCGTAAAACTGATCAATATTCATCGTGAGATCTGTGAAATTTACGGAAAAAACATTGTGAGTGACATGAGTGGCCTTCGTCACACCAGAATCAAAACAACAATCCATGGAATGGCGAAATTCATCATCACCCAAAAAAGTGAAGTTTGAGCAAACAATTTCTGCCCAGAAAATCATGTGCACAGTAATTTGGGACAAAAAAGGAGTATTGCTAGTGGAGTTTCTGCCTTGTAATGAGACAATCAATGCAGCGTCTTATTGTGAGACATTGAACAATTTGCATTGTGCAATCCAGAACAAAAGACATGGCAAGTTGAGTAAGGGGGTCGTTTTGCTGCATGACAGTGCCCGTCCACATGTGGCTAATTGGACCAAAGATCTCATCAAATCTTTTCAATGGGAAACTCTAGATCATCCACCATACAGCCCTGATCTGGTGCCCAGCAACTACCATTTTTTCCTGCACTTGAAGAAACACCTGGATGGTCAGCGTCTTCAAGATGATAACAAACTCAAAACAGTTGTGATACAAATCAGGCAGCAGAATTTAATAAGGAGGGTATTGAAAAACTGGTGCCACGTTATGACAAGTGCCTCAATATTCACATAAATTAATTAGAAAAGTAGATTAAGGTATAGGCTTTCATGTAAAAATAAAATTATTGCAATATCTTTGTATGTCTTTTTTAAAATTCCAAAACGGTACTTACTTAAAAAACATGCCTTGTAACTGAATGACAAATAGAAGCAGATGAATGCAACTTTCAATATCAGTAAGTATCTTAGGCTTAATTTAGAATGGTAGAATGGGATTTTTTTGCAACAAGCCATCCCCCCCTTCCTAAAATCCTGAATCTGCTATTACCCATCTATAGAATTTAAAAAAGAAAAATTAATTTAATTTAAATAAAGCAGTGGAACAAAAACACAAAAAAGACAACAACAAAACTTTAAACAATAAAAAAATATATATTTTGACTTCATGTACAGGCAAAAAAACTTCAAGAAAAAAAAAATAAAACCATATAAAAAGAACAACAGCTAACACCCAAGAGAAAAACTAGTTTGACAACCATTTCTGGGGTAAATTACACTTTGAGCCTTTAAAGGGCTCTAAACAGCAGATAACAGCCAAAATGTTTAAATCATGTTTCTAAGAAAAACTGGCTAGGGAAAAAGAATTGCCATTTTTAGCTGCTTCAGGAATAATAATATTATTTCCTTTGGTCTTAACAGTAAAGTTTTATTTTGAAAACACATTGGCAGAATTTTTTTAAAAAAGAGCTAGAAACTCCTCAAAAATGACACTAGTTTGCTAGGATGTCATTTCCAAGGGTATTAGGCTCTTTTTAAGAATTCCAATAATTTGTTTTAAATTAGCATTTTACTATTAAGACTAAGGAAAATAATAATTAGCCTACCATTCCTGGTATAAGCCTAGAGAAGGACCTGTAGAGGAGGATAAATGTTAAGAAAAAAAATTCATAATATGCATAATATGCAGAATAACTGTAGCTAACATATTTTGCATACAGTTAGTTAGATGGCACTTGGGTGTTAGTTTATAAATGATTTTCAAGACTTAAAAACAGGACAAAAATAATTAAAATGTGCTGGAAAAAGAAGTGAAAATAAAGGTTCTCCTCCTGCAAAATGTGTTAACTAGGATAATTCTGTATATTATGAAGTAAGAATTGTTTTCTTAATATGCTTCCTTATGTTGAGGACCAACCCTGCATCTATAGGCTACTGACTCTGTCCTAGGAATAACTGTAGGACTTTGGAAGAGTATAAGAAAAAGCATGAATTGATGTATCAACTTTCATCCTAGTTAAATTAGCCTATATTGAAAACTGCAAATTTACTGTTTTAAAAGGTAGGCTATGTCAAGTGTGTTTTCATCTTTTAGCTAGCATATGTACCTAATTACTAAAACATTTATCAGTACCGAATTTAATATTTGTTGACATTAAATGCCAGGCCTAAACCAAGATTCCCCAAGAAAACTTACACTTTGGTAAAACATGATCTTTGCCTAGTATCCAAACCACTGATCCAGGAAAGTCACTAGATGTAGAATTTTCTTCTAGAAAATCTACGGGTTCCATCTGTCCTGGTTCATAGGTTAGGCATGCATCAAATAAAATGTCTATAGTATCCTTAGTAGGATGATACATCACCAGACGAAGACATGCTATTGAATTTTAAATTACCTGCCGTTCGCTGAAGGAAATTCACATTTCAAACGAATTCTCATGATCATAACCACGGACAAGTAACAAGACATGGCTTTTCCCTGCGTGTCATGAAAAGCAAGGAGTGAATCATGAGTTGTACCATTAAGCAGCTGTGCAGATTGGCTACTCCTAGTAAGCTTTTAAGGCACCATGTAGAAATCCAAAACGCATTAATTCCCGTGATACTACTGGCAACGTTTTATTTGGTCGCTAGTTATCCCAATAGCTGCAAAACGCTCTGAAGTAATTTATTTTCATTTCACATTAGACCTATCCGAGGGCGCCGGCAGAAAATTTTCCAGGGGGGCCAAACGCCAAAATATCAGTGGTGGCTGGGTGACAGGGAATATATTTCAAGAATTCTTTTCGTAGGAATAAGTTTATTTTTAAATACTTTTAGGAAAACACTCAAATAAAAAGAGCAATTAAATCGCATGCAAAACGAAACAAAATACACCCCCCCCCAAAAAAAAACCACTAACAAGTGATCTTTTTGAAA
Organism: Artemia sp. Qi Xiang Cuo; assembly: GCF_049724085.1. Taxonomy (NCBI): domain Eukaryota; kingdom Metazoa; phylum Arthropoda; class Branchiopoda; order Anostraca; family Artemiidae; genus Artemia; species Artemia sp. Qi Xiang Cuo. Next base: position 46,346,013 of record NC_142796.1, read on the forward strand.
ATCTCTTTATTAGATACATCATATCAGAGAACCTTACCGTAGAGGTTTCAAGCTCCAATCTTCCAAATGTGGAATTTCGCTTTTTTTAGAAGAAACATCGTCGATGCATGTTTATTTGTTTTGTTGTTTCCCAAGGATGATTGTATCAAACTGAAGGTCCAAGATAATTGGGTGGGAGCTCATTCAAACGTAAATTTAAAGCTCTTTTTTAAGTGACCATGCAGATTGGACTAGGGAAAAATCTTGTTTTCTTGCTGTTTTAGGGCACAAAACTACGACTTTACCCTGAAGAGGATGAATTTGCAATCAAGTTAAAACTCTGAAAAGCTGATTGATTTAAAAGTATGAATAACTATATTTTGGGCTTTCTAGTTGTAAAAGAAGTACTGCCACACCATGGCAGCACTGGATTCAACCAAGTTGATTCGCTTTATTTGTAATGAAATTAGGCTATGTTTGGCGATCTGTAATTGCGTGTTAGCTATAATGAGGGACGGATGAGTCATTATTTAAGTGGGTGTAGGGTAGATTCCTGAAAAAGTACATTTTAGTGGACTAACTACTGACTCTTCACGAGGTTTCAGATAAATGTTGAAAGAGGTAGGGGGAGTAGGAATTAATTAAATTGTTTCTCTATGCAGATAAAATGTTACATTAAGATTTCTACCAGCACGGGATGGAAAAGGCAATACAGATCATCATCAGTCCCGCAGGGAAATTTCTTTGGGGTGGTAAATACTGCAAGGAACAAAATTTAAAACTAAAAATCTAAACGTAGGACGGTATTAATGCACGCACAATTATTGATTTACAAATTTTAAAAGCAATTAACCAGGGATTTAAGGGACACGTACCTCAAAGTATATCTTGGTTAGGCCTGGGAATGATTTGGAAAACAATCAACAATAAAATAAAAAAAGAGCTTTTCAACTGAAAGCAATGGAACAGATTTGAAACCTAATTTAACAGATTATTCTTTATATGAAGGGGGCTGTCTCTTTCTTAGCTCCTTAATCTTTACTGTGAAGTTTGTTGTTTTATCAATTTTTTTCAGAAAATTTGCAATTGGAAAGATAAGATTTTTCAAAGCACTAAAAATACTTTTGTTTAATGAGCAAGGTGTTGAGAAGGGGGGCAGTCCCCCTTATATACAGAGTAAATTGTATTTGTTTTAAGTTTTAAACTTGCTCCTTATTTTAGTTGAAAACCCTTTTCTATTTGTTTAATTACATCTCATAAAACTGTAAAGTTTTATGAATGCAGTGCTTTTGGTAACGCAGAAAAAACGATCTATATTCAATGATCTCTGTTTGGATTTTGATGGGTAATCAAAGAGTTCGTGGCAACGAAATGTAAGTACGGAGCGACCCGGATCAATAGTAACCGTAACTCTGAAAAACTGAATTTTTATATCAATAGATATATCCAAAGAATTGACTTATTAGGCTAATTCAAAATATATAAGCTTCCTTAAGTTTAGTTTTACCCATCAAAAGCTGCAAGCCTGAGAAAATTTGTCTGATTTTCAAAAGGGGGAAAGACCCCCTCCAAGTCATATAATTTTAATGAAAATCAAACAGTTCGTGGTAACGAACTGTAAGTAAGGAGCGACCCGGCTCAATGGTAACCGAAACTCTAGAAAACGGGTTTTTGATGCCAATAGATATATCAAAAGAATCAGATTTCAATGCTGATTTCAAATATATAACTTTCATCAAGTTTAGAGCTACCCATCAAAAGTTACGCGCCTGAGAAAATTTGGCTGATTTTCAAAAAAAGGGGGAAAGACCCCTAAAAGTTATAGAACCTTAATGAAAATCACACCATCATATTCAGCGTATCAGAGAACCCTACTGTAGAGGTTTCAAGCTCCTATCTACAAAAATGTGGATTTTTGCATTTTTTGCCAGAAGAAAGATACCGGTTGCGTTTTTTTGATTTATTTTTTTTGTTTGTTTTGGTTTTTTTGTTTTTTTTCCCAGGGGTTTTAGTAACTAACCAGTGGTCAAAGAAAAAAGTGGGAGGGCTCATTTGAACGGAAAATAAAATTTAAATTTCCCATTTTAATTAAACAAAAAAAATGGAGGGCAACTAGGCCCCCTCCCACGCTTATTTTTTTACCAAAGTCACCCGATCAAAATTTTGAGATAGCCATTTTGTTCAGCATGGTCGAAAATATGATAAATATGTCTTTTGGGATGACTTAATCCCCCGAAGTACCCAGAGGGAGGGCTAAAAGATATGAACTTTACCCAATGTTAACATATAGTATTGGTTATTCGGAAGTATACAGAAGTTTTCAGGAGGTTTTTTTTCTGCTAGTGGGAGGGAAGGGTAGGTCGGGGGTTATGTTGGAGGGTCTGTTCATGAAGGAAGTTTTCATGGGGGAAGGGAAATCGCCATGAAGGGGGCGCCGGACTTGCCAGCATTATTTATTGGTTATTGGGAAGTATACAACCATTTTCAGGAAGGATTTTTTCTGGAGGGGGGCTAGAGGAGGGAGTTACTCTGGAGAATATTTCCGTGGAGGATGTTTCTTTGGGGTAAGGGACATTTCTATGAAGGGGGCGCCGGATTTCCAAGCATTATTTAAAAAACGATCAGAAATTAAATAAAAAAAAACCAAGTTTTTTCAACTGAAATGTAAGAAGGAATATTAGAACTTAAAACGAACAGAAATTATAACGTATGTGAGGGGGTTCTCCTCCAAGTCAATACCTCGCTCTTTAAGCTACAGTTATTTTTTAGTGCTTTCAAAAGAGCTATCTATTCTAATTAAACGGCCTTTGTGATTCAGGGGTTTGTGAATCAAATTTTTTTTTAACTTTTAACGTAAAGAGCTTGGTATTGACTAAGGGCAGAACCCCTCATATACGTAATAACATATACGTAATAAAAAAAAACAATAAAAAAACAAGCGATACGGCTCAATAGTAATCGAAACTTTTAAAAACGGAATTTTGATGTCAATAAATGTATCAAAAGAATGTGTTTATAATGCTGATTCTAAATATATAAATTTTATTAAGTTTAGTATTACTCATCAAAGGCAACAAGCCTGAGGAAATTTACTCGATTTTTTAAAGAGGGGGAAACATCCCCTACAAGTGGAAGAATTTTAATGAAAATCACAACGTCAGATTCAGCGTATCAGAAAACCCTATTACATAGGTTTCAAGCTCATATCTGCAAAAATCTGCAACTTTGAATTTTTGCCAGAAGAAAAATATACGAATATAGAAGTTAGTTACGTAAGTTAATTTGTAAAGACATTCATTTAGCAAAAGAAAAGTAAAATTTTTATGCAAATAAAAGCTGCATTAACTAAAAAACGATCAGAAATTAAATAAAAAAAACAAGTTTTTTAAACTGAAAGTAAGGAGCGACATTAAAACTTAAAACGAACAGAAATTATTCCGTACATGAAAGGGGCTGTCCCCTCCTCAACGCCTCGCTCTTTATTCCGTATATGAAAGGGGCTGTCCCCTCCTCAACGCCTCGCTCTTTACGCTAAAGTTTTTTATTGTTTTAAAAAAAAATTGTGAGACAGTCAAACTTTAGCGTAAAGAGCGAGGCGTTGAGAGGGGACAGCCCCTTTCATATACGGAATAAAGAGCGAGGCGTTGAGGAGGGGACAGCCCCTTTCATGTACGGAATAATTTCTGTTCGTTTTAAGTTTTAATGTCGCTCCTTACTTTCAGTTTAAAAAACTTGTTTTTTTTATTTAATGACACCATAAGATTCAGTGTATCAAAGAACTCTACTGTAGAGGTTTCAAGCTCCTTTCTACAAAAATGTGAAATTTTTTAATTTTTGCCAGAAGAAAGATCACGGATGCATGTTTATTTATTTGTTTTTTTTTTTTTCCAGGGATGATCGTATCGACCCATTGGGCCTAGACCGCCAAGAGAGGACTCATTCTATTGGAAATGAAAGGTTCTAGTGCCTTTTTTAAGTGACCAAAATAATTGGAGGGCAACTAGGCCCCCTTCCACTCCACCTTTTCCCAAAATGGTTCGATCAAAATTTTGAGATAGCTTTTTTCTTCAGCCTAGTTGAAAGACCCAATAACTATTTCTTTATAGAAAAAATGACCCCCTATAGCCCCTAGGGAAAGGTTTTTAAATTGTAAATTTACACATTGTTTTATTTGTTATTGGGAATAGGCATACATTTTTCGGGTGAGGAGGGGACGAAGAATTTTCTGCTGGGAGGATTTTACACGGAGAGAATTTTCCAGAATTCCTATACGAAGTTTCTTTATATGTCGGGCTTTTTCTTTACCGATTCTATCTTAGGCGTGGAGATGTTAAGGGTAATTGCCGGGTAAATTTTCGCCACGATTAAATTGCCCAGAGGATGTTAATGTGGGGAGGGGTTTTTCATGGAGGTTGAGCCATGTATCCTGGCGCTATTAAAAAAAACATCAGAAATTGAATAAAAAAACAAGTTTTTTCAACTGAAAGTAAGGAGCAACATTAAAACTTAAAACGAACATGAATTATTACGTATATGAGGGTTTCCCCCCCTTCAAACCCTCTTTCTTTACGCTAAAGTTTAAATTTTGTACAAATTCTTTAAAAAAAACTCCTGAAACACAAGGGTCATTTAACTAGAACAATAAATAACTTTTCTTAAAGTGCCGAAAAACTGTAGCGTGAAGAGCGAGGTATTGAGGAGGGGGGAACCCTCCTCATATACGTAATAATTTATGCTCGTTTTAGGCGTTAATGTTGCTCCTTACTCTCAGTCGAAAAAAACTTTTTTTCTATTTAATGAAGCTTAGAGACAACCATTTTTCTAAAGGCAATGAAAAAAGTATGTCAATTAAAGTAAAAGTATATAAAAATTGAAAAAGTAATTAATTAAAAACATTACACAAAGAATAGTCTACTTACAAAAACTAAGATGTAAACTCCCAGCATTCAGTTCTGTTGAGCAATGCCGAAGCGTTGCACGGATATTTTCGGACAATATCGCCAGTTTTGAACTTGGTTATCAAACACCAAAATATTTAATGCCTTAAGACTTGATTGTTTATAAAAAGTAACGCATAATCAAAGTAGTTTGTTCAAAGTAAAACATTAAAACTAAGTTTAAGAAAATCAGATAGCAATTTTTAAGTCAATATTTTTAATTTAATTTTGGATACCAAAAACCAATATATTTGACACCTTTATACTTCATAACTGTAAAAAATAAAATATTTTTCAAAGCGATAACTAGATAAATACAATCACTCCTAGGAAAATAGATAAATGATAATAAAATACAAAAAAGCGTATCCCTTCAGGGGAAAAATACAATATTTCCAGCATTCCGTTCAGGGGAAGCATTTCTGATTATAGTGGCTTCATATATCAGCTCATGGGTACTCTGGCAATGCAAGCAAAAGTTGACGGCAATTTTTTTTTTACCGAAATTGCCCCTCATTAAGTTGTTTTCCTTGTGTTTTCTTTCATTATACGAGCTTTCTTGTGTACTAATAACTGCACTAATTACTAATAAACAAATACATATTTAGGATTGCCATAAATAGCTGATTCTTTGATCTGGTGTTATCAATAGTTAGGCTCTTACACTTTCGTTAAAGGGTCAAACCTATTGACAGGCAGTCAACATATGGGGCTATACACATCTTTTCCATGTTTTTTTCCATATTCTGCCTTTTATTCTTTTGGTTTTCGTATAATTACTTTATAGTCCCAAATTTCAAGGGGGGCATGGCCCCACTGCCCCCTGCCGGTACCCATGGATCTATCCATTATAATGACAAAAGAAGCTTCTGATCCTTTTTCCCCAACGGGAAAAACACGCAATGTTCAAATGTTCAATGTTCAATGGGTTTATTAACAAATGAAAAGAATAAATCACACATAATCAAAATACTCAGTCCATTCCTGGTCGCCGAGAACCAAAATCTTTACAATTTAACATAATACGCAGAATGGTCACCGCTCCTAATCTCAGACACAACCATACCTTTCATTTTCCAAATAACTACAACTATTACCTTCCCGTTCCTTACCCTCAGGGGAAACCACCCCATCATATTTAAAAATTAAAAATTGTAATTTAAGTTTACTACATACATTTAATTCTATTTTTTTTATTAACTATTCATTTGTAATGCTATTAAATGATTTTTTACTCTTTTTTTAAATAATGCGAGGGAGCTCCTACCTCTCAGCTCTTCTGGGATCAGGTTCCATATCTTTGCACAAGCTACGTTAGGAGCGAAATCTGATCGCACGGTCGGGGTGAGGGGTATTTGCAGGTTTGATGATGATCGGGTATGCAAATTATGCTGGTCTGAAATAGGTATAAATAATCTTTTAAACGCAGATGGCAGCTCTCCAGCTAAAAACTTGAACACAAAGGTCAAGCATGATAATTGATGCAGGGACCCTAATGACAAGTACTCTTCATTTTTTCCAATTAATATCAGGCATTGTTGATGAATCGAATTCAGTTTTCGCAGGTGGGATTTAAAAGTTGATTGCCAGATCATTGCACAATACTGTAAATGGGGTTTTATAAGAGTGTTGTACAGGAGGACCAGCGTTTTCTGCGGCAAAGCGTTTTTCAGTTTTTTTATTATTCCAAAATTCCGGAATAGCTTAAACTCTACTGCTTGAATATGATGCACGAATGATAGGGTCTCATCGAGGAGGATTCCTAGGTATTTTGCAAAAATGCTTTTCTGGCCGACTAATCACACCTCTGGATGTCTGGATACCACATATCTCCGGATGGACACTTCCAACCTGGGAAAAAAATAGAACGCAAGATTTCTCAACATTAATAACAAGTCGGTTAGCGTTGTCTTATCCGTTTCACAGCAACCAAGCGTGGTGTCATCGGCAAAGGCCACGAGCTCATCATCTTCACCTTCGGACTGGAGGGAGTTTTCATCCTGGCACAAGTTACAGCAGCGAAGATTTGTTCGTGCCGGGTTCAGCACTCGACTCAGATCGTTAACATGGATCAGGAAAAGTAATGGTCCTAATATTGAGCCCTGGGGGACACTGCAGTTAACGAGCACATCGTTTCCAGGATCTTCTCCCAAATAAATCCTGCGGTCCCTCAGATATGATCTGAACCAATCCAGAGCTTCACCTCTTATTCCTATATGTTCCAGTTTCCCGAGGAGAATTGAATGGTACATGCTATCAAATGCTTTCCTGATGTCAAGCAGAGCCGCTGCAGGTAGTAGACCAGAATCCAAAGCTTTGTTTATCCATAAACTTAACGCCGTTAGTGCATCCTGTGTGGAGCGCCCTGGTCTGAACCCAAACTGGCGATTATTTAGAAACCCTTTCTTCTCCAGAAACTGGAGTAGCTGCTGTTGCATAGGTTTTTCAAAAACCTTTTGAAAAAACTGAGAGGATACAAGTAGGTCTATAACTAGCCGGGTCAACTCGGGAACCCCCTTTGTGCAGTGGAATTATTCTAGCTTTTTTTAGCAGTTCTGGGAAAGTGCCCTTGTGCAGAGACAAATTTCTGAGGTAAGTAAGGGGCTCTATGATTGAAAGGACAACTGCTTTTAACACTTTGGTATGTACTCGGTCGAACCCAGAAGCCAAATTGCCTCTTAGATTTAGTACGATTAGCAGAATTTCAGATGGAGAGACAGGTGCTATTGCCATGGACTTAGTGCATGCCGGGCCAAGGTAATCTTTAAAACTCTTCGCGGAATTCCCAACAGAATCTGCTGTTTTTCTGCCCACTTCTGCAAAAAATGTTCCATATGCATTTGCAACGTGATCTGGTCCTGTTACTGTCTCCCCATTGACAGATAATTTAGATGGAAGCTCAGGTGGGGGGCTGCAGAGACGCAGTATAGAGTTAACAACCTTCCATATTTTCCGAGAATTTTGCCACTTTCAGCTATTTTCCCAATAAAATAATCTCGTTTAGCTTTACGTAAAACTGATCGAAGACATTTTTATATTTTTCATATTTCACCAGCGTTGCAATGCATGGGTCATTTGTGTAATTCATCCACAGTTTATTTTCCTGTTAATACACTGGAGCAGTCCATGGCTAATCCAAGGGCTTATGGGTTGATTTTTCAGTCCCGTCTTCCTTGAACGCTTTTCACAACAGCAATCCGTATATATTCTCATGAAAATGTTATGAAATTCCTCAAACCTGAATTAACATCATCTGTATTCATAACACTTTCCCAGGATGTGCTTTCCAGATTTTGATTAAGATTTTTCAAGTTCTCGTCATTCAGTTTCCAGGTAGTGAACCCCTGCTTAATCGAAGCATTAGGCTTTAGATATTAATGCTGTATGTTGAAATTTGTAAGCAGAGGGAAGTAATTTAAAGGGTCGAATAATAGAACCGAGGCTAATGTTGGAGGCAGAGTCGAAAAATGTTGTCAATCAGTGAATGGGAAGTGGCAGTTATTCGGATTGGAATCGTTATCGAGGAGTATATATTCGAGGCTATCATTATACTAAGCAGATCTGTCGCACCGGAAGATAGAGGAAGAGTAAGATTGATGTTGAAGTCCCCCATTAAGATAGCTTCATTCCCTTGTTTCTCTAGATGATCCGATATTTGGATTAAGTTCTCCAAGAATGAAGAAACAGATCCTGCCAGTGGGCGGTATACTTCTCGAAGTATACCGCCAAGAATTAACCCGGAATATAGAAGGAATTTATAAATCACTTTTCCTGGAAATGTGTTTACCTTCAAAGAAGAAATTAACTTCCAACTGTTAATTTCTTCTTTGAAGGTAAACATATTTCCAGGAAAAGTGATTCATAAATTCCTTCTATATTCCGGGTTAATTCTTTGTTAATGTATACCGAGTACTCTTGCCGTGTGTAAATAGATAAACCTCCCCTCTTCAATGCTGTTCTGTGCAAAAAATGGTAAGTATATACAAGTATTTCCAGAAAGGTATCTGTTTGTCTTGTTAAAAAGGTTTCGCAAAGTCCGACTACATCTGGCTGCAACTGTTGACAAAGAGTCGTTAGATCCGCGAATGATGAGCATAACCCTTGACAGTTCAGTTGAAGAACAGTGAGCTGAGAGTCAGAGCGTCCCGTACTTAAATTACACACTTCTTCATAACGGCTTCTAGGAAATTTACTTTTATCAAATAACGGGGTATCAGATTCATTATTAATTTCTAAATCAAAAATATTTTCTAAATCCAAAAATTTTCTTCCAGCTTTACTAATCTAGCATTACTATGGCTTGTTGACGAGGAGGCACCCCCGGGAGAATTAGAACAGGAATTCATCACTTACCAACATACTGAAGAGAGGCAATGGCTGTACCTTTGAGAAGAGCAGTAGACCATTCTGAAGTTTGTAAACCAAAACTTTTCCTATAACTCTGGAAAAGAAAAACAAAGCAAGAACACACGAAAAGGAAAAACATCTCATTGGATAAACAGAAATCAAGAATATGCAAGCGGCAAATTACACATAAACACTCTCTCATGGCGCAGTTATAATACTTTTTAGATTTGATTTTTTCATCAATTTTACTACTCTGATTTTACCAATAATCACTCTTAATTACTTCAGTATTATAGCTGCCCCACAAACCTCACAAAATATTAACAAAAAAGAAAATTCTAAGCGTCCGAATCAGAATCATTCGCATCGTCCGAGCCAGCGCGGGGAAGTTTGAGCGGATCGTAGCATTCGTCTGGAAATTTCATCCACTGAGCAGTCTTTGATTTCTTGGTTTCTAACCAAAGTTTGATCCCTTTTTGGATCAGACGCGTCTCCGCTATTTTCTCACTCGCTACTTTTGAATTTCGTAGCTTATAACCAAGTGATAAAAGTTCTTTGCGCCGTTTCCCGAGATCAGCTGGCAAGTCAACAGATACGCTATAACCGGTTTTTTTCAGTTTACCACACTCTTTCATTATTTCTGACAGATCAAAATTTTCAAGGCTAGCGAAAATCGGATCTGCGGACTTTTTTCGTTCCGCGCTGTTTCTCAGTGTTGGACCGCTAGAGCCAGACGACTCGGCATTTGACGGTTTCTTCGAAATTCTGTATACCACATTCATCCGTATCTCATTCGCGGTAGCTATTCCGAGTTTTGATTCGAAGAAACTAACTACTTTCTGACGGAGATCTTCGCCATCTGAAGATTCTAGACCGTGGATAACAAGATTGTTACTTCTTGAGTATAGTTCTGACCGAAGAGCGGTCGATTTAACTCTTAAAAGATCGGATCTGAGCGACCTGTTTTCCGACCGTAGAAGTTTATTTTCCTGCTGGAACTTTGCGATTTTCTGCAGGACTTGGTCCATTCGGTCATCAAAATGTTGTTGCGTGAGTGCCATAATTCTCGACTATTATGCCACTATGCCTTCAAAAATTTTCAAAAAAAACATGGAGTGATACTTACTCGCAAGGGCCCCTGTATGGTAGTAGAACCAACTATCACTCGGGGCCCGCTTTCAGAAAATGCAGTGTTTGAGAAATCCAAATTTGACGTTTCTCCGACCAGCGTTAGTGAACTATCCAATCAGTAATTATCCAATCTCAAATTCAACAAAAACTTCAAGAACAAATATCCACTTCTCGCCAAAAGTCTATCACCAACGAATTAATTGACACACATAGAACAGGAGTATACGTCACTATAATCCCAAGCCAATTGTTGTTACGAAATTCACTGATTTAATAATGTTCATAAGTTATCCGATTTTAGATTTTAGATGTGTTTGCTCTGAACTCTGAAATAAGACTGAATACTGCCCATTTTCAATTTTTTACTTCACGATTCTTGGCATAGACCAAGTACTACTAAGATTGACACAGTGCAGGACCAAGCCTCGTGAAGCCAAGACAGCTGCGCACGCTTCTTTTCAATCCCAGTCTGTTCCGACCTTTACTTTTTACTACCTTCTATGAAGTCCCAATTTCATTTAATCTTTTTTTTGCAGAATCTTCCCTTTTCCAATCTGACTGAAGCACTAGCAACGTTTTATTTGGCTCCAGTTTCATGATTAAAAAGTACAATTTTCGTTAGTCCATCATTTTTTATCTGTTAAGCCTGACCCAGTCATATGAACCTATCCTCGATTATAGCCCTAGAAAGGATATATTCAATAACTTTTTGACACTGCTTATTGTTTGAAATAGTCAGGTATTTTTGAAGACCTACAAATAACAGTTCAATAGAGAAAAATCCCTTTATTTGACAGTAAAAAAAAAAAAAAAAAAAAAAAAATCTCTGGATGTTAACGTCACAAATACAGTGACCGTCTTTAGAAGATAAACAGTGACCGAAATATCAAGAGATTATGTTATTGTTTTCACTGTTAAATAAAAAATTTGTCCCTATTAGTAGAGTAACGGGCTCAGGCTTGAAATTCTGTTCAAAGTAAACTACCGCAGGTCAATTCTATTATTTTGAACCTTTGGTCCTAGTCAAGTCTAACCAAAGTGAGGGCTGTATTTACAAGGATCTCAAGGTTGCCTGCTAGATACTTCAACAGAAAAAAAACCTCCGGGTCTTCTTCATCTAGCAGAAGACCGTGGGGCATACAGAGGGCATATCTACACCCTTTTGAAGAAATAGGCCTCAAGACGATCCTCAAGATGGATAGAACTTGAGAAAGTAAGTATGAATATATAATATTGAATGTTATAGGCGGATGAGGGTGCTTGGGATAAAATAAAAGGGGGTTAATTGCCTTGGAACTGCTTTTGACTCTTAGAAGGGCACTAGAACTTTCAATTTCCAGTAAAATTGTCCAAGTTTCTACAACCACCCTTCTATGCGAAACAGACAGGAAAAAAGGCCAAGAAAATAACAATGCATATGGGAGACACTTCGCCCTTTAGTAAGTCAAAGCTGAATTATTCATTTCAGGAGCCGTAAGATGGGTATTAAAGCCAGTTATTTTCACTTTAGCAACATTTGACATTAATACGCCGCATGAAGTTTGCAATTATCAAACAGTTCGTGGTAACAAACTGTAAGGAGCGACCCGGCTCAATAGTAACCGAAACTCTAAAAAACGGAATTTTGATCCCAGTAGACGCATCAGAAGAATTTAATTTTAATGCTGAGTTCAAATATATAAGTATCATCAATTTTAGTCTTACCTATCAAAAGTTAAGCGCCTGAGAAAATTTGCCTTATTTTAGAAAAAAGGGGGAAAGACCCCCCTTAAAGTTATAGAACCTTAATGCAAATCACACCATCATATTCAGCGTATCAGGGAACCCTACTGTAGAAGATTCAAGCACCTATCTACAAAAATGTGGAATTATTTGTTGTTTATTTGTGGTTTATTTGTTTTTGTGTTTTTTTTTGTTTTTTTTTCCAGGGTTGATCGCATCGACACAGTGGCCCTAGAATATATCAGGAGGACTCGTTCTAACGGTAATTAAAAGTTCTAGTGCCCTTTTTAAGTGAAAAAAAACGGAGGCCAACTTGGCCCCTTCCCACGCTCATTTTTTCCCAAAGTCATCGGATCAAAATATTGAGATAGCCATTTTGTTCAGCATGGTTGAAAATATGATAACTATGTCTTTTAGGATGACTTAATCCCCCGAAGTCCCCGGGGGGGGGAGGGCTGAAAGTTATGAACACTACCCAATGTTAACTAATAGTATTGGTTATTAGGAAGTATACAGACGTTTTCAGGGGGGATTTTTTCTTGTAGGAGGGGGGTGGGTAGATTGGGGGTTATATGGGAGGATCTTTCCATGAAGGAAGTTTTTCATGGGGGAAGGGACATTGCTATGAAGGAGGCGCCGGATTTCCCATCATTATTAAAGAAAAAGATCAAAAATTTAATAAAAAAAACAAAACAAGTTTATCAACTGAAAGTAAGGAGCAATATCAAAACTTAAAGCGAACAGAAAATACTACGTATATGATTGGGTTCACCCCCTACTCAATACATTGCTCTTTGAGCCAAAGATTTTTTAGTACTTTCATAAGAGCTATTTATTCTAATTAACGGCCTTTGTGATTAAGGGGTCATTTTTAAAGAATTGGAACAAAATCCGAACATCAGCTTAAAGAGCACTGTATTGACTAGGGAGCGAACCCCCTAATATACGTATTAAAAATCTATGAATATAGAAGTTCATTACATAAGTTAATTCGTAAGTTACGTGTATTTATTAGTAGAAGGCTATCTTATAGCATCAGACGACACCCCTGCTGCCACCTACAACTTTTTTTAACACCAAATATGGGTATAGAGTCATTAGGGAGAACACGTGGTTAATGGGGTCAATGACCTAAATTTCCAAGGTCGATGTTGTTGTTGTTGTAAGTGCACGC
>NC_142796.1:46359802-46385097 GCF_049724085.1 Artemia sp. Qi Xiang Cuo
GTTAGGTTAGGTTAGGTTAGCCTACGTACGCGCGCGTACGTAGGCTAACCTAACCTAACTTAACCTAACTCATTCCCAAATAATAGGTTTCAGTCAACACACACCTACGAAAGACTAAGAAATCCAGCTCAGAAAAGTCAAAAAATAGCAACCCACACATCCCAAATCATAGGTTTCAGACACCACACACCTACGAAAGGTTAAGAAATCTGGTTATGAAAAGTCGGAAATAGCAAATTGCATACCTCAAATCATAATTTTCAGACAACACACACCTATGAAATACTAAGAAACCTTAGCTCAGAAAAGCTTGAAATTGCAAATTACTCACCCCAAACTATAGGTTTCAGACAACAAACACCTATGAGGGACTAAGAATCCTAGCTCTGAAAAGTCCAAAAAGCAAACTACAAATCCCAAATCATAATTTTCTGACAGCACACACCTATGAATGGCTAAGAAACCTAGCTCAGAAAAGTCAAAAATAGCAAATTAACCATCCCAAATCATAGGTTTCAGGCAACACATACCTATGAAAGGCTATGAAATACGGCTCAGAAAAGTCAAAAATAGCAACACACTCACCCCAAATCAGTTGTTTCAGACAACACACATGAACGAAAGACTCATAAACCTAGTTTAGAAAAGCCAGAAATAGTAATTTAAATATTCCAAATCATAAGTTTCAGACAACATTCACCTACGAAATACTATGAAACCTTAGCTCAGAAAAGCCTGAAATAGCAAACTACTCATCCCAAACTATAGGTTTCAGACAACAAACACCTATGAGGGACTTAGAATCCTAGCTCTGAAAAGTCCAAAAAGCAAAACTATAAATCCCAAATCATAGGTTTCAGACAACACACACCAACGACAGACTAAGAACTATATCTACCAAATCATAGGTTTCAGTCAACACACACCAACAAAAGACTAAGAAATCTAACTTAGAAAAGCCCGAAATAGTAATTTATATATCCCAAATCGGGCTGTTTAGTCAACATTCAACGACGAAATAATGTTAACCCATTGCTTAGACGTGTATTTAAGAGAAAACTAGGCACCTATAATCATGTGTTTCACAAAACGCACACTAATGATATTAACTTAAACATTATCAAATAAGTGCCTGACATAGGAAACTATTCATCACAAACTATAAGTTTCAGACAACAACCACCTATGAGTGACTAAGAATCTTAGCTCTTAAAAGTCCAATAGGCAAACTACAAATCCCAAATCATAGGTTTCAGACAACAAACACAAACGAAAGACTAAGAAATCTAGCTGAGAAAAGACCGAAATAGTAATTTACATATCCCAAATCATAAGTTTCAGACAACACACACCCACGAAAGGCTAAGAAATCCAGCTCAGAAAATTTAAAAATAGTAATTTACATATCCCAAATCATAAGTTTCTGACAACATACACCTATGAAAGGCTAAGAAACCTAGCTCAGAAAAGTCAGAAATAGCAAACTAATCATCCCAAACTATAGGTTTCAGACTACTAACACCTATGAGGGACTAAGAAATCTAGCTTAGAAAAGACCGAAAAATTAAATTACAAAACCCAAAACATAATTTTCTGACAACATTCACCTATGATATACTAGGAAAGCCTAGCTCATAAAAGTCTGAAATAGCAAACTACTCATCCCAAACTAGAAGTTTCAGACAACAAACACCTATGAGAGACTAAGAATCCTAGCTCTGAAAAGTCCAAATAGCAAACTACATCCCAAATCATAATTTTCTGACAAAACACACCAATGAAAGGCTAAGAAATCCAGCTCAGAAAAGTCAAAAATAGCAAACCATCTATCCCAAATCATAGGTTTCAGACAATACATACCTATGAAAGACTAAGAAATCCAACTCAGAAAAGTCAAAAATAGCAACCCATACACCCCAAATCATAGGTTTCAGACAACATACATCAACGAAAGACGGGGCCCGGGGAGGGCCTTTGAGGGTCTGGGGGGGCCTTTGGGGACCGGGGGGTTCCTTCGGTATTGGGGTATGGGTATCGGAGCCCTTTGGGTCGGGGTAGGGCGATCGGGGTCCTTTGGGGTTGGGGTAGAGGACCTCACGACACTGTTCAAATAGAACTTGTTTACTATAACGACCACACTCAAAACCTCTTCTAAAATCATCTTTTAAAACGTCTCTAACTGTTTCGCCGAAATAATTCCCTAAAATGTTTAAAACCGTTTCGCCCAAATACTGCCATAAAAGTACACTCTTCGTGTTCCTTTTGTTTTTGGCATCCCTGCAATGTCATATTTCAAATTTCTAGGAAACCATTTCCTGTGTTAATCTCTGCATCTCATAAACGCTCCTAGCTACACTATTGAGGTTTATTTAGAATATCAATTTATCTCTCCGACTTAAAGCTAAGTGAAGCCGTATTTAAAATAGAATTTCTATCTCTTTAGACTCCCGCATAATTCCAAGATAACAAGTGATGTCATTTCTAATTCCTGACACTAAAGATCAATAAAGCCCTATTTAAAAATAGAATATTAATTTTTTTTCTCTGACCTAAAGAACGTTTATCCCTCAGACCTAAGATTAAAGAAGCCATAATGTTTGTTTCTTAATTCCCCTTTCGTGAACCAATAAGTCCCCTGCAGATTATGTAAATCAATTTTTCAGCTTAGGTTTGCCTAAAGATCAAAGAAACCATGTTTGTTTCTTAATTCCCCCTTCTTGAATCAATACAGACCCTCACATAGTATGTAGATCAAGTTCGCAGGTTACGTTATCGGAATAACAATGAATCCATGATTGTTTGTTAATTCCCCTTTCGTGAACCAATAATTTCCCCTCCTATTATGTAGATCAATTTCTCAGGTTAGGCTAGCCAAACAACATAAATTGCTGTTGACATCCATAAATGTGAGAAATTTCCTGTTTTTTCATTCTCACTGACAAAAACCATAAAACATACATAAATTGCTGTTGACATCCATTAAAGTGAGAAAGTTCCTGTTTTTCATTATCACTGACAAAAACCATAAAACATACATAAATTGCTGTTGACATCCATAAATGTGAGAAAGTTCCTGTTTTTTCATTCTCACTGGCAAAAACCATAAAACAGACATAAATTTCAGTTGACATCCATAAATGTGAGAAAGTTCCTGTTTTTTCATTCTCACTGACAAAAACCATAAAAAAGACATGAATTACTGTTGACATCCATGAAAAACATCAAATAAATTGACCAACACACATAACCATCCAAGAAAACATCCATAAAAGTGAGAAAAATCATGTTTTTTTAAGTGAGAAAATTCCTGTTTTTCATTCTCACTGAGAAAACCATAAACCACGTGGTGGGCGTCGCGCTGGTACCCCCCTTTCTACTAATAATAAGGCACTGCAGCACCAAGCCGCCTGAGGCATATACAGCTGTGCAAGCTCCGCCTCCATTCCAATTTTTCAAAGCCTCACTCTTTACCTCCTTCCATGAATTTCTGATTTACTTTACATCTTTCCTTTTTGCCCCTTTCTACCCCATTGGAGAACGACCTGGGTTTCTTAAGCCCTAAAAACTTCGTAATTTTGAAACAACCAAATGAAAAATCTTAGGAAACCAAGGTTTTCTACTATGAATAGATATAAGATGGGTCCATTGGTGTCCAAAAAGTGTCATTGGTACTTTAAGTGAAAATGCGCTAACTCTACTGAGTAACAGGAGTTACAAAAAGTTCTGAGGTTTTGAGAGGTTCAGAGTTCTCAGAAAGGAGGTTCTGAGGCTAGAAATTTCAGTGTAAAACTGTCCGAATAGCTCTGACTATGGAAGATAGAACGGTAAGGTTGACTATAGTTCAGACACGGTCGACGAAAGTGCAACGTCCTATTGCACTCTATAAGAACGTTCCCTGGCGCCAGAGGTTTCACGGGGGACCAAGTTAAGAAACCCTAACCTGGATAATGTGAGCTTGGCTCTATGTTGGCTAATCTTCACAGAGGAGTTCAACACCAGACACGACTGGGCCGACAGGGCCCACTGGTGTATACGCTGACTCTAATGAGCAAAAGAAATAATGAAAAGTTCTGAGATTCTGAGGGGTTCAGAGGTTCTCAGAAAAGAAGTTTTGAGGTTAGAGCTTTTTTGGTAAAACAGTTGGAATAGCTGTGACTATGGATGATAACACGCTTGAAGTTGCATGTAGTTCAAACATAGTCAACGAAAGTCGAACGTCCTATTTCACTTTATAACAACTGTCCCTGGAGCCATTGGGTTCAGAGGAAACCCAGTTAAGAAACCCTGATCTGAATAAGGTGAGCTTGACTAATCATCACTGACTTGTTCAGTTCCAGATACTAGGTTCAACACCTTGTATTGTTTGTGAGTAACTTGCTTTTTTTGTAAATTAGATAAAAAAAACAAGATTTTTCAACTGAAAGTAAGGAGCAACATTAAAATTTAAAACGAACACAAATTATTACGTATATGAGTGGGTTTGCCCAGTAGTCAATACCTCGCTCTTTAGGCTAAAGTTCGAATTTTGTTCCATTTCTTTAAGAATGACCCTGAATCACAAAGGTCGTTTAATTAGAATGAATAGCTCTTTTGACAGTACTAAAAAAAACTTTAGCGTAAAGAGCGAGATAATGACAAGGGGGCGAACCCCCTTATATACGTTATAATATCTGTTCGTTAATCTTTAATGTTACTCCTTACTTTCTTTTGAAAAAACTTGTTTTTTTTTAATTTCTGATCGTTTTTTAAATATTGCTAAATCCGGCGCATAGAAAATCCCCTTCCCCATTAAAATTTCCTCCATGGAAAGTTCCTCCCAAGTAACCCCATCCCCCAGACCCCCCACCCACAGAAACAATCCACCTGAAAACGTGTGTGTACTTCCCAATAACCAATACTATATGTAAACAATGGGCAAAGTTCATAACTTGCGGGCTCTTCCCCCCAGGACTGGGGGGGGGTTAAGTCATCCTCAAAGACATAATTATTAGGTTGTTCGACTAAGTTGAACAAAATGATTAGCTCAAAATTTTGATGGGGTGACTTTGGGAAAATATGATAGTGGGAGGGGACCTAGTTGCCCTCCCATTTTTTTGGTCACTAGAACTTTGAATTTCTGTTCGAATGATTCCTATCACGATATTCTAGGACCACTGGGTCGATGCGATCACCCCTGAAAAAAAAAGCACGCATCCGTGCTTTCTTTTGGCAAAAAATACAAAATTCCAGATCTTTGCAGATAGGAGCTTGAACCCTATTCAGTAAGGTTCTCTGATACGCTCAATCTGATGGTGTCATTTTCATTAAGGTTCTATGACTTTTAGGGAGTGTTTCCCCCTATTTTCGAAAATTAGGCACATTTTCTCAGGCTCGTAAATTCTGATGGGTAAGATTAACCTTGATGAGACTTGATGAAATCAGCATGAGAACCCGATTTTTTTTTATCTATTGGTATCAAAATTCTGTTTTTAGAGTTACGGTTACTATTGAGCCGGGTCGCTCCTTACTTACAGTTCGTTACCACGAACTGTTTGGAATGACTCTGCTGGACATTCTGCAGAAGCTCGTCGTCGCTGTATTAGTAACCTACAACGGAAAAAAAAAAAATAATAATTTGTGATTTGTCATGAAATTCGTCATCTCCATGACAATGAAAAACTATCGGGTTAGTACTTTGTTCTATTTTTCTCGGTTGAAAAATCCCTTGCGGTTAATTACCCCAATTTACCGACAGCACTTTTCACTCATTTTGAAGCAACATGGCTCGGTATTTATAAAGACCTTATTATTACCAGCAGACACATGCGCTGGATTTTTTTCGGGAGGAGGGGAAGGTGAGAAAAGTTATTGCATGTGGTAAAATGTTTTACCGGTGGGTGAATCACCAGAATAAGTGTTTTGGGATTTTTGACTTTTCTAATGTTGAGGATTGCCACTCCCGTGGGTTTTTTAAAAGATTCAATAAAAAAAAACAAGTTTTTTTTAACTGAAAGTAAGCAGCGACATTAAAACTTAAAACGAACAGAAATTATTCCACATATGAAAGGGGCTGTCCCCTCCTCAACGCCTCGCTCTTTACGCTAATTTTTTTCATTGTTTTAAAAAATAGAGTTGTGAGAAAGAGTAAAACTTTAGCGTAAAGAGTGAGGCGTTGAGGAGGGGACAGCCCCTTTCATATGTGGAATAATTTCTTTTCGTTTTAAGTTTTAATGTCGCTGCTTACTTTCAGTTAAAAAAACTTGTTTTTTATTTAATTTTTGAACATTTTAAAATTAATACAGGTTTTGATGTTGGCTCACCGTACGTGAATAATTAAAACACAATTTGCATATTAATTTTACTTTTATTTGGTTAAATGACTTCCTCGAGAGTTGTTTAATTTTATTTACGAACGATTTTATTAGTAATAAATATACGTAACTTACTAATTAACTTACGTAACGAACTTCTATATTCATATATTTTTAATACGTATATTAGGGGGTTCGCCCCCTTGTCAATACCTCGCTCTTTACGCTAAAGTTTGAATTTTTTTACAATTCTTTAAAAATGACCCCTTAATCACAAAGGCCGTTAATTAGAATAAATAGCTCTTATGAAAGTACTAAAAAGTCGTAGACGTAAAGAGCAAAGTATTAACTAGGAGGCGGACCCAGATCATATACGTAATAAATTCTGTTCGTTTTAAGTTTTGATGTTGCTCCTTACTTTCAGTTGAAAAACCTTTTTTTAAATTTAATTTCTGATCGTTTTTTTAGTAATACTGGGAAATCCGTAGCCCCCTTCATAGCAATGTTCCTTCTCCCATGAAAACTTCCTCCATGAAAGATCCTCCTACGTAAACACCGACCCCCTCCCCCACTACCAGAAAAAATCCCTCCTGAAAACGTCTGTATACTTCCCAATAACCAATAGGCTACTATATGTACACATTGGGTAAAGTTCAGAACTTTCAGCCCTTCCCCCGGGGACTGTGGGGATTAAGTCATCATAAAAGACATGGTAATTATATTTTCGACCATGCTGAACAAAATGGGCTATCTCAAAATTTTGATCGGGTGACTTTTGGAAATAAAAAAAAAACGTGGGAGGGGGCCTAGTTGCCTTTTGCCACTTAAAAGGACACTAGAACTTTTAATTTCCGTTCGAATGAGCCCTCCCGTGATATTCCAGTACCACTGGGCTGATATGATCCGGGATCTGTCGTCTGATAAAATATTCAAAATTCCACATTTTTGCAGATAGGAACTTTAAACCTCTACGGGAAGGTTTTCTGATACGTTGAATCTGATGCTACCTTCTGTAAGCTTATATATTCTTTATGGGGTGTTTCCCCCTTTTTTTGAAAATCAGGCAAATTTTCTCAGGAGCGTAGCTTGATGACACTTAATTATTTGAAATTAACCTAAAAATTTGATTCTTTTGATGTATCTATTGGTTTCAAAATTCCGTTTTCTTAGAATTTCGGTTACTATTGAGCCGGGTCGCTCCTTACTTACAGTTCGTTACTACGAATTGTTTGATCAGCGGAAGGTTGTTCAGAATATTGGTTTGATTGTTCTTTCGTTTCGGCAAGTTTAGTGTTCTAGATTATCTCAGAAAATTTGTTTGACTTTTTTTGGTGTTTGATGAATAATTGAGTTTTTGCTGCGGCTGATATTTTCTTTTCTGGGTAATTTTTATATTGTCTGCATTCCTCGAAAAGGCACCGAGCCTTTTGTAGGATTAAATAAAAAAAAACAAGTTTTTTTAACTGAAAGTAAGGAGCGACATTAAAACTTAAAACGAACAGAAATTATTCCTTATATGAAAGGGGCTGTCCCCTCCTCAACGCCTCGCTCTTTACGCTAAAGTTTGACTTTCTCACGACTCTATTTTTTTTAAACAATGAAAAACTTTAGCGTAAAGAGCGAGACGTTGAGGAGGGGACAGCCCCTTTCATATACGGAATAATTTCTGTTCGTTTTAAGTTTTAATGTCGCTCCTTACTTTCAGTTTATAAAACTTGTTTTTTTTATTTAATTTCTGATCGTTTTTTAAACAAATTGCAGATAGGAGCGTGGAACTTCTTTAATAGGGTTCTCTGATAAGCTGAATGTGATGGTGTAATTTTCGTTAAAGTTAATTAAAAATGCAAAATTCCACATTTTTACAGATAGGAGTTTGAAGCTTCTTTAATAATGTTCTTTGATAAGCCGAATCTGATGGTGTGATTTTCGTTAAAGTTAATTAAAAAAATTTGCAATTAAAACAAAATTTTATTGTTTAAAAAAATTGAGTTGTGAGAAAGTCAAACTTTAGCGTAAAGAGCGAGGCGTTGAGGAGGGGACAGCCCCTTTCATATACGGAATAATTTCTGTTCGTTTTAAGTTTTAACGTCGTTCCTTACTTTCAATTAAAAAAAAACTTGTTTTTTTTTATTTCATTTGTTAACGTTTTTCATTAATGCAGGTTTTGATTTTGGCTCACCGTGCATAAATAATTAAAACGAAATTTACATATTAATTTTACTTTTATTTGGGTAAATGGCTTTCTCAAAACTTGTTGAATTTTATTTACGAACGTTTTTATTAGTAACAAATATACGTAACTTACGAATTAATTTACGTAACGAACTTCTATATTCATATATTTTTAATACGTATATTAGGGGGTTTGCTATCAAAATTCCGTTTTTTAGAGTTTCGGTTACCATTGAGCCGGGTCGCTCCTTACTTACAGTTCGTTATCACGAACTGTTTGATATTTTAGGAGTTTTTGTTTTGTTTACATGCTTGTGTGTTTACGTAGAGAAATCTAGCAACAAGAATTTAGTGGTGTAAGCAAATCTTTTCCAATGCATAAAAAATTGAAATGAAAACTTGATATCCAAAGATCATTTCTATAAACATTTTGCGAGTGAGAAAAAGGAAAAAATGATTTGATGAAAACACAAATTTCTAAGCATCTTGAGTACTAACGGGAAAACGGAAACATTGTGGATCAAGATCTAACAACAGCTGGATTATAGCGACAGAAAAACGAATAGATGCCAGATTCTGCTATATTTTAAGGTCAGGTTTTGCCGTTAGCCCGGAGTCACTCCACATATTTGGAATGGAAGAATAGAATAAATAGCAAAAACTAGCAAGAATCTGGTCTCTATTCTTTTTTCTATGACAACAGTTCCCAAACTCACCGTGCGATTTTTTGCCAATTTCATCCATCTTTACAAAAGTTATCGTATATGTTGCGGTTGATTCCTTGTTGATCACAAGGAATTTTTTCCTTGTGATCAAAGTTGAATTTTTCCAGATTTTATTGCAGTGATCTGTCGGGTTGAAGGTATATTGTGTCTTTTAAAAACATGTTCCGAAAAACTCAGAAGTAAAATATTTGTATTATTTATATAGGAATTTCAATCCGATTTAATTGAGAATCAAGCTTTAGTGATCTTTTAGACACGCGATCTGTTTCCGTATCCATTGACTCGTGCCGCACCGCTTTTGGACAGTCTCAATTGTATTTGGTCTAAAACCACGGGGGCTTCTAAATGACTTAAAGTTAACAAGGTTAATTAATTAATTAATTACTATATGAATATTAATAGATTAAATAATTAATTATGGTCAGCTGCTGCAAAATAACATCACTTCCCTTGACTCATGACAAAACTTCCTAGAATATATGTTTTATTCAAATTAGGTGTTAAACCCCCTCCACTCTATTGATATGAAGGGTCTTTCACGTAACGTTTGAAAATGAATAACGTTTGAAACTTTTTGAGACTTCAGGCCTCATGAGCAACGAGCAACTTCGAGGAATGGGTTATCTTGAAGTCATTTTGGTAGATATCCATGACTGTCTCAAAATTTCACTCCGATGCCATAGGGGGTATGTGGGGATACTAGGACGCATGGGGTGTCGGGGATTTGGGGTATCAAAAGCCCAAATTGTATCTTTAATCATGTATATTTAAATTCCTTGTGAAATTATGGTTTCAATAAGGTGCAACATGTCTACCCTTTTTACTAAAATATATCTGTGTAGAACGGGCCAATTCGTAACTTGGGGCTATGTTGGTCCCCCCCCCCTTGGAGGCACAATTTCAGACGTTTCAGTCAATCTCTGTGAAATGGCTATGTCAGAATTTGAATACGATGCCTTGGGGCTATGGGGATGCTCGGGGTAAATAAGGGGCACAAGAGGGGGTCTGGAATCTGGATATTCTCTAAGAGGGGGGGGGAGCATCAAAACTTTCATTGTACATTTCAAATGAGCCTTTTTTCAAGTACCTACGATTTTCCCTTCAATACGAAATGATCGTAAAAAATGTGGGAGACACACAGCTCTTTATTTAGTCAACCCTAGCGTGTTGACCTGATTCTTGTACAGATAGTATAGTATTCACTTTTTCTTGCAGTTGTGACAGGATCGACTGATGGAATTGGAAAGGCATTTGCTCAAGAGGTAGGTCTCTTTAATATTCTAACTTTGATTTGTAACATATCTATATTTAAACAAATGTACCTAAGAAAAATTTTGAAGCAAATTTTTTTTAAGGTTTTCATATCCAAGCATACTAAAAATTAAAACATTTTTTTTGGTCCTGGTAGCCTACCTGAAAAAAAGTTTCAAAATTGAAAAGGAATTTGGGGAGCGGTCCTGCCATAAGCAGTCTCGAATAGTCAAACTGTTCGTGGAAGCGACTCGGCTCAATAGCAACCGAAACTCTAAACCGGGAATTTTAATATCAATAGATCAAACAGTTCGTGGTAACGAACTGTAAGTAAGGAGCGACCCGGCTCAATGGTAACCGAAACTCTAAAAAACGGAATTTTGATACCAATAGATACATCAGAAGAACCAGATTTTAATTCTGATTTCAAATATATAAGTTTCACCAAGTTTAATCTTACCTATCAAAAGTTACGCGCCTGAGAAAATTTGGCTGATTTTCGAAAAAAGGAGGAAAGACCCCCTAAAATTATAGAACCTTAATGGAAATCACACCATCATATTCAGCGTATCAGAGAACCCTACTGTAGAGGTTTCAAGCTCCTATCTACAAAAATGTGGAATTTTCCATTTTTTTGCCAGAAGAAAGATCACGGATGCGTGTTTATTTGTTTGTGTTTTTTTTTTTTTTCCCAGGGGTAATCGTATTGACCCAGTGGTCCTAGAATATCGTAGGAGGGATCATTGGAACGGAATGGAGGGCACCAAAAAAATGGAGGGCAACTAGGCCCCCTATCACGCTCATTTTTTTCCCAAAGTCATCTGATCAAAATTTTGAGATAGCCATTTTGTTCAGCATGGTCGAAAATATTATAACTATGTCTTTTAGGATGACTTAATCCCTCGAAGCCCCCAGGAGGAGGGCTGAAAGGTTGAAATATAGTATTGGTTATTGGGACCCGGCTCAATGGTAACCGAAACTCTAAAAAACGGAATTTTGATACCAATAGATACATCAAAAGAATCATATTTTTATGCTGATTTCAAATATATAAGTTTCATCAAGTTTAGTCCTACCCATCAAAAGTTACGCGCCTGAGAAAATTTGCCTTATTTTTGAAAAAAGGGGAAAAGACCACCTAAAAGCTATATAACCTGAATGAAAATCACACCATCATATTCAGCGTATCAGAGAACCCTACTGTAGAGGTTTCAAGCTCCTATCTATAAAAATGTGGAATTTTCCATTTTTTGCCAGACGAAAGATCACGGGTGCGTATTTATTTTTTTTTTTTCCCCAGGGGTGATCGTATTGACCCAGTGGTCCTAGAATATCGTGGGAGGGCTCATTGGAATGGAAATTAAAAGTTATAGTGCCCTTTTTAAGTGACCAAAAAAAAATGGAGGGCAACTAGGCCCCCTCCCACGCTCATTGCTTTCCCAAAGTCACCTGATCAAAATTTTGAGATAGCCATTTTATTCAGCATGTTCGAAAATATTATAAGTATGTCTTTTAGGATGACTTAATCCCCCGAAGTTACCGGGAGGAGGGCTGAAAGTTATGAACTTTACCCAATGTTAACATACAGTACTGGTTATTGGGAAGTATACAGTACAGACGTTTTCAGGGGAGATTTTTCCTGGTAGTGGGGGGGGGGGGGTCGGGCACGGACGTATGCAGGGGGGCCTCCGGGCCCGCCCCCCCCCCCCCGAAATCTCACGATTTTTTTCATTTCCCCTAATTTTTTTTATTTTTCTCACAGAATAATGGGTTTGAAGGATTTGCCTTCCCCCTGAAACAAATTGCCCCCCCCCCCGAAATAAATTCCTGCGTACGTGTCTGGGGTCGGGGGTTATGTAGGAGGATCTTTCCATGAAGGAAGTTTTCATGGGGGAAGGGACATTGCTATGAAGGGGACGCCGGATATGCCAGCATTATTTAAAAAAAGATCAGAAATTAAATATAAAAAAACAAGTTTTTCAACTGCAACAGCAGCAACAGCAAAACTTTAAACGAACAGAAAATATTACATATATGATTGGGTTCACCCCTAGTCAATACATCACTCATTAAGCCAGAGATTTTTTAGTACTTTCATAAGAGCTATCTATTCTAATTAACGGCCTTTGTGATTAAGCGGCCATTTTTAAAAAATCGGAACAAAATTAGAACTTTCATTTAAAGAGCATGGTATTGACTAAGGGGCGAGCCCCCTAATATAATCAATAAAAACATACGAGTGTAAAAGTTCGTTACATAAGTTGATTCTTAAGTTACATATATTTATTGCTAGTAAAAATGTTCTCAAATAAAATTAAACAAATTTCGACAAAGCAATTTAACAAAATAAAAGTAAATTAATATGAAAATTTTGTTTTAATTATTCATGTACTGTGAGCCAAGATCAAAACCTGCATTTATTCAAAAAAGTTCAAAAATTATATAAGAAAACAAGTTTTTTTAACTGAAAGTAAGGAGTGACATTAGAACTTAAAACGAGCAAAAATTATTCCGTATATGAAATGGGTTGTCCCCTCCTCAACGCCTTGCTCTTTACGCTAAAGTTTGACTTTCTCACAACTCTATTTTTTTTAAACAATAAAAAACTTTAGCGTAAAGAGCAAGGCGTTGAGGAGGGGACAGTCCCTTTCATACACGGAATAACTTCTGTTCGTTTTAAGTTTTAATGTCGCTCCTTACTTTCAGTTAAAAAAACTTGTTTTTTTTATTTAATACATTAAAAGAATTGGCTTATTGCGATGGTTAAAAATATATAAGATTCATTGAGTTTCTTGTTACCCATCAAAATCTACGAGCCTGAGAAAATTTGCCTGATTTTCGACAAAGGGGGAAAACACCCCCCTAAAAGTCATGGAATCTTAAAGAAAATTACACAGTGAAACCGAGAAAGGAAAGGATATAGTAAATGAAAAATAAAATATAATAAGAGCGAGAACAAAGATTTTGTCAGCCAGTAGCAAAATATGAAGACGAAAAACTAGCAAATATTTCGACAAGGACCTCCACCATGTCGTCCTCAGCGCTCAAAAAAGAAAATAGGGTCAGCACTTAAGTACAAAACACAAGCTTTGCAAAAAGACCATATTAACTGGTCGTAGTAGCTTTAATTGATAATATTAGTTGAAAATTTTAACGGCTTTTATTTGAAATTGGGTACAAATTTTTAACATTTTTTTTCGGCACTGTAATGCTCGCTATTTTACCAACGAAGAAAAGACAAAAAAAAGGAAAAAAAGAGAGATAAGAAAGAGAGAGAAAAGACTGTCATTCCTACTAAAACGTTTCTGGTTGACGCATTCTTTAATTTTTTTTTTTAATAAATGTTGCTGTTTACCTTTTGTTTTATCTCTAGGGTGTGTACCCGTTTGAAGAGAGGCGTTTTGGCATAATGGTCAAAATCTATAGTAGGCTTCTTTTACTAACAGTTAATAGAGCAGAACCAGTTAGGCGAGTATGATTATATAAGTGCGAATAAAAAAAAAACTATTAAGCATGTTTTGATACAGCTCTTTCTATGTTTTGCAATAGGTCATATTATGCAACAGGTTAATATACGAGAAGCTACTTTCTTTTTGTACCTTTTTTTTGTTTCAAATATCTGTAATTGTCCCAATAGAGACGTATCTGCACGTAAAAAGACCCCCCCCCCGCCATTCTCTTGAAGAGCACCGTCGTGAAAAATTAGAATTTGCAGCCTCAATCTTTACTTCTTTCCTTTTTTGGATTCCCTTTCCCCACAACTAAGGGTGACACCTATGATGAGATATATACCGTAGGCTACTTGACAGTTTAGTCCGGATTTAAGATGCTTTAAGGACGTAATACCAAATTGGCTGGGAAAAATATTTGTGAATGAAATGTAAAATATTTGCGTTCATTAGTAGTTCCATTGATTTTATGGTATAATTATGGGTGACCTTCACTTCACTATACTGAAAATAAACCGACTGTCCTCTGCCAGAACCTAAATTTTGAGTCAAAATTTTGGGTTAAATTTTTTGTTAATAAACCAAAAAATTTTGACTTTGAGTTAAAGTACCAAGGAAAGTGAAAATAAACACTGATTTTTGAATTCATTAAGCGGAAATTTACACAGCCATGTATATTTTAAAAAATTAAGGAACATTATGAATTCACTTTAAATTACTAATGCAGATATGAAATTTTGGTAGTAGTAGGTGACAAATTAAAAAAAAAGAAAAAAGAAACCTGGGTGTAAAATGAGCAAAAAAAAAGCTAAATACATATGGCTCGGAAGAGATTAAGAAAGAGAATGTGTAGTGTGTAGCTTTCCTTTAAAGGTGTAGTTTGTCTTCCGCAATTAACAGTTTATTACTTTTTGAATTTTTAAGGACGATCGTCAAGATTAACTAATCAGTTTTGTTTATTTATTTTCATGGTTCAACGTGGCAACAGTGACGATAATGTGATATTACCCTAAAAACTTCACAATTTTTTGACAAACAGAAAAAAATCTTAGAAAATCGCGGTTTTCAGCTATGACATGGCCTTAGAGGGGTCCAGGAGGCAAAAAAGTTTTAATTTTGATGTCCTTGGTGCTAAAAGATCGACCTTCCATAGTGTCCAGATGTAAATCCAATAGTGCAATCAGAGTTGGTCTAATCTACTGTAATTTCTGAGATACTACATAGTATTGTAATTTACCTACGTAATTTACCGGTTCTCCACTTCCAAAGCCTAGTACGGACACACTAGAATAATAATAATAATAATAATTAAAAAAAAAAACTATTTATGCCCAGCAGAAAATGGAATGGCAAAAACAGGAAAAAAACGAAACTCAGACAAACTATTGATGAATTGCTGCATATTTACCTATTTCACTCGTTCGAAAAGTAAAAAAAAAGAACAATACAGAAAATCAGCACCACGCTGACTTTCTCGAAAACTTGAAAAATGAAAATACAAGGCTTTGGCTGAGGACAGCCGAAACTATCCCATGCTCATAAATCATCCTTTAATACACAATATAGGTGCGCAGATCAAAATGTGGTGGTCGGATGAGAGCCTTGCCAGGGGGAGGAGGGATAATAAGAAAAAAGTGCGTTTTGGTCCACTGTTTTCCATTGTGCCCGGGAGAGTCCTTGGACTAATTCCAGAATAATCCTCCCACTTATGTCCAGATAGCTTCATTTTAAGGGATAAATTTTTTCCAAATATTTTTCCGATTAGCCGTAAGCGACGTGAATAAGTTGGCGTATCTTTTTTGTGTCATTTGATTGGTACAACAAAATGCTGAACTGTAAAATTATTTATTGCGCCAATAACTTTGAATTCAGAAAAAATGAGATAAAACTCACTAAAAACATCACTAAGAAATGCAGTTCTAAGGTGGAACCATTCTATTCTTGAATTCAAGATCATTACCATCAAAACTTTTACTACCGCCAAGCCTGCATCGGTAATTCAATAGGCGTTATATGAATTTTATTATTAAATTGAGATTCATAGCCTACATTCTTAAACTTAACACGTTCTGTCGATTGGCATTTTGTTTTTATTATCAAGAGACTCAGAAATTTCCATGTTTTCCAAAATACATGTTATCCCAAACCATAAAATGGAGCAACCATATTATGGTGCAGCCATAATATGGCTTTGACATAGAAATAGTTAGAAGATTAAGCCTTTGACATCAGAATTATTTTTGCCGTATATTTGATGACTAAGAAAATCTTGCTTGCAGAAAGAAATAAAAAGTCGAAAACCCAAAACATAATTTCTTCTCAAGTTGTAAAATTAATGAATTGTAACTCAACTCTTCGATTTACAATACATGAATGTATCTCTGACAATCAGTACAGGCCAAAGAAATGATTAGGTCCATCTGGTACGACTACTACTACTAACGACTCATTTAAGAATCAAGTCGCCTGAGGCCAACGCAGCTACGCACGCTCCTAGAATCAATGCATTTGCCCTAAATCGAAGCTAATTTACCCTGATTTTATTTACAACAAAATTCAACTGTCATATTTAGTCATTGTGTCATCTGTTGCCGGATTAGAAAACTGGGTATTTGATCAAATAACTGGTTTTGCCATCTTGCATATACAAGAATGCCCGCCACTATCGATTGGCCCCTTTCCTGCATCCTCCTCTAGCGACTCTTGATCCTACCGTTGAGCTCCAGGAACGCGTTCATAGCTCTACGTACTGGCAAAGGACATTGAACGGATACTACTACGAATTGAAACTGTTGGAAATGCACTGTTTTGATGCAACTTCAAGTCCGCAAAACGAAAGAATTTTTCCTTTTGCGAAACTTATTTTTCACTTATCATGATCATTCTTGCTGCTTTTTGGCTTTGAGTATGTGAATAAATTTATTACATCGAGAGTTGTGAATCAACTGCTCAACCCATTTCTGCAAAAAAGTTGACTTAAAACCGCTTCACATAACGTCAGAAAATAGCTCTAATGACATTTGACAGTAGGTCAGCGTTGACCATTGTTCTTTTTATTTCTGCGAAACCATATTTGCTTAAAAAACAAAAGAAAACAAACAAACAATAAAATGGAAAGTGTTTTCAAATAGATCTTCTGTCACCATAACTGTCACATGCAGTTGCTAGACTGTTGTTCCTTGGGTGAACCACGGCCAACAACTAACATGGGATTTGAATATTTAGAATCTACAGAAATACCCATTAAAGCATAATTAATAAATACATTATTATAAAAACCATATGAAATTTTCATTAAAATCAGTTGCTTCTTAGATGAACGAAAGCTACTAATTAGGATGGGACTTGGCTAGAATAATGTAGTCGGATATACAATAAAAACCCATAAAAGCATCTACAATAAACACTCTAATATAAAACCATACAAAATCAATAATAGGATCAGTTGTTGCTCTGGCACACCAAGGCAAATATTTAGTATCGGATTGAATTAATTAAAATCTACAATACAAAATCAATAAAAAACAATCTAAAATATACAGCAAAAATAATTGATGCTTGGACAAACCAAGAAAACATTTAGTCTCGGATTCTTTATTTAAAATAAAAAATCTGAGACCTGAAAGAGAAACTAGTAAAGCCATCTACAATAAACAATCCGCATTAAAAACCATGTACAATCTGTGATAAAACAAGCTGCTGCTTAGAGAAACTAAGTTAGCATTGGGAAAATTATTTAAAATATAAGATCTGAATTGAGAACTATTAAATCCATCCAAAATGTGTAATTTAATACGCTATAAAATCTACCCTAAATATTAGTTGCTAGTTAGGTGAAATAGCTAAAAAGTGATATCGGATTTAATGATCTAAAATTTAGTCTATGATTTGTAACTAAAAGTCCTAATACAATCTGCGATAAATAATATAAAATAAAGGCATTTTAAAATTTATAGTAAAAATCAGTTGCTACAAAAATGAACTAGGGCCAATAATTCATATTGGATTTAGTTATCAAAAATATAGAGTATATGATCTGAAATAAAAGCCAGTAAAACCATAAACAAAAAAAACCCGCAATAAGTTCCACTTGAAACCTACAGTAAAAACCAATACCGCTTATATGAGAGTTTAAATGAGAGTACTAAACTTGAGAGTTTAAAATTTGACAATGTGGAAGATGGTTGGAATAATTTTCGAAAAATAATTTGTGAAGTTGCTGAAGGTGTCTTAGGGAAGAAAGCTAGAACTGCAGCTAAGAATATTAGTGAAAAAGCTTTATGTTTAATAGAAAAGAGAAGGGACTTGTACAAGAATTATCTGAGTTATAGATCATATGAAAACAAAAGGAATGTAAAGAAAGTGGAGAAAGCAGTACAATATGAAATAAAGAGGTGTGAAGTAAAGGCCATGGATAAAATTGCCGAGAATCTAGAAGATGCAGCTAGAAGTCATAACGGCAAAATATTGCACTGACATTATAACAAATTTAGAGCTAATTGTCAATCTAAACTTGGCCCAGCGAAAGACACGAATTGGGCTGAAAATAGTGATAAATAAAAATCTAAAGAAAAAGTCTCCGAACATTTTAAGAATCTCCTTAACTGAGAGAGAGTTGAAGGAAGAGAAATAGAGGAAAATGAAAAAGTTTGTGATACCTTGGATGTGAAGGAAGATTTGTTTTGTGAGGAGGAATTAGCAACAGTACTAAAAGGACTAAAAAATAATAGGGCTCCAGGTGCTGATAGGGTGGTAAATGAGTTTCTTAAATATGGTGGCTCTGAGGTTAGAAATAAGTTACTGAAGATTATGAATATGGTTTTTGAAAAAGGGGAAGTACCGAACTATTGTAGAAAAACCTTAGTTAACCCACTTTATAAGAAAGGTGATAAAAGTGAGTGTGGTAATTATCGAGGGATTAGTCTGGTCTCTGTAGGTAGTAAATTACTTAGTAATATGATACTTTTTAGACTGAGAGATGCCGTAGACAAAGTTTTAAGAGAAGAGCAGTGCGGTTTTAGAAAAGGTAGAGGATAACGACCAAATTTTAACTCTTAGGTTAATAATTGAGAAGTGCCGGAGTTTTCAAACACCTTTGGTCCTCGGTTTTATAGATTATGAGCAAGCGTTCGATTCTGTTTATAGAAGAGCTTTAATAAAGGTTTTATCCTTGTGTGGCATACCAGACAAATACATTAAAGTGATTAGTGCTATGTACGAGAATAACACTGCTGCGGTTAAGGTAGGAAATGAGGTTAGCAGCTGGTTTTGTATTAAATCAGGAGTTAAGCAGGGTTGTGTTCCACCCCCCTTTATATGGATTATTTTGATGGACTTTGTCTTAAGGAGCACAGGAAAGGCAATGTGAGACCACGGAATCAAATGAGGAGGAAAAAATCTCCTGGACTTAGATTATGCTGATGATTTATGCATCCTAGAAGAAAGTGTGAGCAAAATGAATGAAGTTCTAGAGGTTTTGCGAGTTCAGGGTGCTAGAATAAGCTTGAAAATTAATGTTAAGAAGACTAAGTCACTAAGACTAGGAATAAGTGAAGATGAAAAGGTGAAGTTGGGTAATGAAACGATTGATCAGGTGGGCAGCTTCACTTACCTTGGTAGTATTATTAGTAAAGATGGTGGGAGCAGTGAAGATGTCAAAAGTAGAATAGCCAAGGCTCAGGGTGTTTTTTCACGGTTAAAAAAAGTTTGGAAGAATAGGAAGATAAGTCTACAAACTAAGATTAGAATATTAGAAGCTACAGTGATGACAGCGGTCAAATATGGCTCTGAAGCATGGACGCTCAGAAAAGCTGATCAAAATTTGCTAGATGTTTTTCAGAGAAATTGCTTAAGGATTGTTCTGGGTACCCGGCTGACTGACCGTATTTCAAACAATAGGCTGTTCGGAAGATGTGGTTCAGAACGGCTCTCTAAGACTAGAACGAAAGAAAGGTTGAGATGGCTAGTTCACGTTGTGCGGTTCAAGGATGACAGATTGCTGAAGACTGTTCTTTTCAGCCAACCGTCTAGGGCTAGACGGAAATCAGGTCGTCCTCGTCTGGGGTGGGAGGACGCCATGAAGAGGGATATAAAGAAAATGTGAACTTCGTGGACGGGTTTAAAAAGAGAGGTTTTAAATAGGCTTAGATGGAGGAGGAGCGCGTTTAGCTCAGTTGGCCTTGGGCGGTTTCGTATCGTGATGAGTTGTTAGTAGTAGTACTAGTAATATCGATTTAGTTATATAGAATTGACTGTCTAAGATCTTAAATAAAAGCAAGCAAAGGCTTTACAGCAAAGATATACAAAAATTACAATTGCGACAATTTTTTAGTCAATTACGTACCTTAATAGGAGCGTGAAAATAAAAAATAATAGAAATTTAATGTCAGATGTCATAAAAACTGGGGAGGGCAGCTGCCCCTTCCGTTCAGGCTTAGAACCATCGCTGAATCTACATTAATAATTAATCATTACTTGTATGAACTTAAGTTAAGGCTTAAGATTGGATTTAATTATCTAAAATATGCAATTTGAAGTCTGAAAGAAACCAGTAAAACCATCTACAGTAAGCATTGTGTAATAAAAACCTGCCGAAGTCTACAATAAAACCAGTTGCTGCTTAGAGGCAAGGGCAGATCCAGTATTTTTTAAGGGGGGGGGGCGCAAAATAGGTTGATCCGATGAAGAGCCGAAAGATGTTGCAGAATCAGCGAAGATTTTTCATAAGAACAATCAACAAAATTCTATATTTCAAAATGCCGTGCCAAAATTATAACTTCTTATATGTTTTAAATCTATCAAATTTAAGAAAAAATAATAGCGTTTCTGTTTTTCATCTTTCTTCTTTCTTCTTTTCTCTTCTCGTTTCTTCTTTAGTTTATGTTTAATCAGTGTACGATCTTTTTAGGCTAAAAATCTTAAGATTAACTCATTATTTTTTCATTCATATCATCATTTTTATTTTATTCCTTTAGTTCCGATATACCTCAAACATATATTTCATTATCTTTATATTTCATATCCATTATTGGCTCATTATTTCAATTTCCTCGTTATTTTCATTCCAATTATTTTCTAGTTGGCAAAGAATGGTATGAATATTGTGCTGATTAGCAGGTCAATGGACAAACTCGAAAATGTTGCCAGAGAAGTTAGTAAGTATAAAAATTCTATGTCCTTTTTTCGATAAACGAAGAATATCTTGATTTTATTTCGTTTTTTTTTAATGTAGCAATTCCCCGTTTCAGTTGCTACGGCTCACCATTTGTAGTCATATTATATATTCTTATGTGTCTTTTCCTATTACTTTTTACAGACTCGACAAGAAATAAGCGGGAACTCTCTTTTGTAAGCTGTTCAATATGTTACGAAGGTTACAAGTTGTTCAATACAGGGTCGCCACGTATGAGTACAGGGGGAAAGCTCCCCCCAATGTTTTTGGGCACTCAATAAAAAATGAGTCGGTACAATCATGGCATGAAGCGTCACGATTCTTTCGACGCCGCCAAAAATCTTCGTTCGGTTAAATAAAGACAACGAAAATACTGATGTCTTCTACAGAAATATCTAAATTGGTCGGTAAACGCAACGGTTTTACCGACTCGTACAGTGATTTTAAGTATCGTATTCCAATAGGACATTATGCTAATTATTGGTAAAAAAACAGTCAGTAAAAATGACCAGCCAGTCGGTAAAATCCCTTGCTCCCCCATCCCCCCTCCCGACATTTTGGCTAGTGATGACCCTGTTTCAAGAAGCACACTTGTGCTATGTAGCTTGTCCCACAAAGCTTTCTCATCTGGCTCAGTTCCGTAAGTTCACTCGTGCTTCAATGGGGCTTTCAGACCATAACGTCACCTGAAATTTCAGGGCAAACAAGCATCCAAAACGTGATAGGGCCCGTCCGCCTAGCCTTAGAGTGTCAGACGAGTGACCCAATTCATAAGCTCAGACAGTTGCGCAAAAAAAGACAGTTAAACTAAAAATTAGTTGAATATCGGTTGACCGACAAGTTGCCTGAACTCACAGGCAACAAACGTCAAAAGGCTAATACGTGAGGGTGGGGGTCCTCCTGCTTAGAGTGCCATCAAAGCCTAATAAGGGCCCGCCTGCCAAGAGGTAAGGCGAGAGACCTAATTCACAGGCTCAGACAGTTGCGCTAACAAAAAAAAAGCCTACGATTTTACACATCCAAGCTTTCTGACTAAACTACTTCCCCTTCAGAATTTCGTAAGCAAAACTTCTGGGAAAATTCTCTTCTCCCTTTGAAAACACTATTTCATCATTTGGCAGTTAGTTTTAAAAAGTTTCAGCGTGACCTATAGTGATGGTTCCGATGAACCATCTAATTTTCTGGCCAAAGTTTCCCTGGTACTTTCGCACTATCAGGGCCCCTCTAAAGTCCAACAAGAGATGCTACAGTCAAACGGGAAAGACGCAATGAAAAACCCGTTTTTTACAAGATGATTCAATACACCGCAGTAGAGAAATACATTGTATAGCGTGGTTTTAAGATATTTAAAGTGTTGTTCTTTGGTGTTTTTTTTTTTTTGGGGGGGGGGGGGAATGTACCAAAGTTAGGTTACGTATTTAATATATGCTATGCTTTGCCCCCCACTCCCCCTAATGTGCAAATATATAGCCCAAATTTGTTTCTAAACTATTTTATAGTCATCCTATTTCATTTCATTAGCATTAACCCAACTTGACTTTTTAGAGAGGCCCTGATGATCCGAAAGTACCGTTTCCCTTACATCCTGGATTCTATGTAGTTTTGTGGTTATTCTCTCTTTGATCATAAATAAATTTATTTTCTTGAACAAAAACCCAGATTCTTTCTTCATGTTCCTCCACTTTTACGTTTCTGTTGCAGTAAAGTTGAATAAATTTTGACTCCGTTTAATTTCTTACGTTACGGAGCGCAAGTTCAACCATAAGCTCAGCTGCTCAGTAATCATCCGTCAGAAGGAGAAACGTAAGTAAAATAGTTAGTGTGAAAAGCGGCTTCCCCTCAACGTACCGTATGTAATTTTCCACGTCAAAAAATTAAGTTGCATGCGTTAAGTATAATCTTTTATGGTTAAATAAGTTCTGTCACACTAGGCTAACTTAAATATCAATAAAACAATGATAGCCATCGTCAATAAACCATCACGATCATCATAAACAGACTATAAAAAGCTAAAAATGTGGAATGGAGAAGAGATTCGAGCTCTGGTCAAGCGTGACATACTTTGTAGAAAAGGTTTATAAACTTGATTTTCAAGTTTATTAATTGCTCATCCATAAATTTCATTTTGTTGATTCTATATTAACTCTTCCTTAACATAACATAAAATTATGTAATGTACAAATTCAGAATTTGAGTTATTCTCCGTAATGATCGAGTCTTCTGTGCACTGCCTGTGTTACGGACAACATTTTCACCGTAATATTACATAACCTAACGTCTTAAGTTATGGTAGTGTGAAAGGTTATATGGCGCAGTGTGTTTAGGGCGTAAAGTGAGTTTCCGCCGAAGTAACATAACAAACTTGTTTTCGTAAGCTACCAAAGAATTGTTCCTAAAGGGCTGGGCACGGCACACGTAGCTGATTTCGGGAACCGATTTCAGCAGCTCAGTGGACAAACGATAGCGGTAAGAAAAATGTATTGAAAGAAAAATGTATTGCGCGAGATTTTCAAAACTAAAAATCAACTGGAGTTTATTAATAGTTGCATGATTGATCTCAGCTCAGTAGCAGGGTCTTTCACCACAGACATCTCTGGCTGAATATTTATTTTCTGTTTATTTGTATCCCATTTTTTTGTGATAATCACGATGAAAATCGGCGCTGATTTTGTAAACCGGCGCCGAAAACTAGAAAATTTCTCAAGCTCAAATAGACGCCGATTTCTTTTGAAATCCGAGCTGATTGGGAAATCCGTTCTCGAAATCAGCTACGTGTGCCCAGTCCTTAAGATAAATTTATTAGCAAAAGGACATTAAGATCATCTTTCAACAACCACCAGGGAGACCCATTAGTTTATTTATGATGGTTGTGTTAATACTTATAATCTGCCTTATATTCACAAATTCAATTGTCAACCAAAAATGACAGTCATTATTAGCTTCCCAGAAGTTAGTTTACACCTACTCTTGAACTGACTAACATTGACAACTGAACTAACAGCAGTAAGTAATTTTTAACAATAAATCAAAATAACCAGTTCTTGCCAAGCATGAGAAAGGGCAGTGGCACTGGCGAACTGGCAGGGGGACAAGGGTAGCTTCCCCCTGGGCTGGTCATGCCCATTTTCAATGATGGTTCTAGGCCTGGGCCGGAGTCAGCTGACCCCTCCTCCCGGTTTTTCTGACATCTGATATTAATTTCCTTTCATTTTATTTTTTTACACTTCTGTGGTATACCATTTCCCTCCCCCAGACTATGAGGCCTAAAACCGCTACTGCCTATTTTTCATTAAAAAAAAAAAAAATAAAAAAAACCAGGGACATCAAAATAAAATGTTTCTGCCCCCTTGGACCGATCTTAGATCTATTCATACCTGAATGCCACAATTTTTGTACGATTTTTTGGTTGTTATAAATTATGAAGTTTTTAGGGCAGCCCACATTTTCATCTGTGTGCTACGTTGAGCCGTTGATCAGTAAAATTTGACAATTCTTTTCGTCTATTGCTGTTTGGTATCATGTTTTCTTTAGCTAGTTTTTGTGATTTTTCATCCACGTTTCTCTTTTTAAAGTTTGGCGCCCGATACTACTAAAAATTGCATAACTGCATATAGAGGCTTGTTTCACTAAAAACTGAGTTTCCGATCCATCCTAATTTTCTTTAGAATATATTCAGGGCTGTTCAAAGGGGGTGGGGCGATCGGGGCAAACTGCCCTGAGAATTATGTCTGATGGGTTGCCATGGATGGGGGCAACCCCTCCTTTTTTGTTTATGTTTGAGTCGGGGGCACCGTAATTAATTTCGCCCTGAGTAGAGATGCGCTTATTGATCGTGACGGGAGTCCATATATGGGCATAGAACCACGTGGTTTATGGTTTTCTCTCTGAGAATGGAAAAACAGGATTTTTCTCACTTGAAAAACCATGAATTTTGTCACATTTATGGTTGTTTTCATGGATGGTTATGTGTGCGGGTCGATTTATTTGATGTTTTTCTCGGATGTCAACATCAAATTATGGATGTTTTATTGTTTTTGTCGGTGAGAATTTGAAAAACATGAATTTTGTCGCATATATTTGATGTTATTAATGGATGTTGAATTGTTTTGTCAGTGAGAATTTGAAAAACAACAGCAATTCATGTCTGTTTTATGGTTTTCTCACTGAGAATGGAAAAACAGGAATTTGCCAAATGTTATGACTTTCCCGGAAACAGTTAGATCACGTGTTTCCTTCT